>NC_069127.1:59687202-59987202 GCF_026914265.1 Mya arenaria
AAATTATTACAAACAGCCCAACACAATGCTGCCGTTTAATTAATTTTTTTTTATTTTAAGAATGAAACTCAATTAAACATCTGGGAAGGTATTCAATTTGCAGCTTAAGTTAATCTTAGGGTCATACATCATTGACTTCATTCATTGTATTGGACAGTGATAAATAACAAGTTCTCAGATTAGCTACATCGTTTTAAAATCCAATTAGAAATATATTGAATACCAACCCAGATGTGTGTTATTTCAGATACACACTGATCTGTGATGACTTACAGTTATGTTAATAGGCTAAAAATGAACTTGTTTGTTTGAAAAAAATTAAATATTCTTTAAAAAAAAAGGAACGGATATCAAATTCTAACCCAGTTGAAACATTTCTGTCGATTCAGGTCTGCTCTCACTGAGTCCACTGCAGAGAAGCCCGAAGTCACGAAAAAGGCATGAATGACAATTGACGCAATTGGTGCCTGCAATGGGGAGACTGAGAGTACATTCATGCAAAGTGTATCAAGAACAATTGACACAATTGGTGCCTGCAATGGTGAGACTGAGAGTACATTCATGCAAAGTGTAACAAGAACAATTGACACAATTGGTGCCTGCAATAGGGGGACTGAGAGTACATTCATGCAAAGTGTAACAAGAACAATTGACACAATTGGTGCCTGCAATGGGGAGACAGAGAGTACATTCATGCAAAGTGTATCAAGAACAATTGACACAATTGGTGCCTGCAATGGGGAGACTGAGAGTACATTTATGCAAAGTGTAACGAGAACAATTGGCACAATTGGTGCCTGCAATTGGGAGACTGAGAGTACATTCATGCAAAGTGTAACGAGAACAATTGACACAATTGGTGCCTGCAATGCGGAGACTGAGAGTACATTCATGCAAAGTGTAACAAGAACAGTTGACACAACTGGTGCCTGCAATGGGGGGGGGACTGAGAGTACATTCATGTAAAGTGTAACAAGAACAATTGACACAATATGTGCCTGCAATGCGGGGACTGAGAGTACATTCATGTAAAATGTAACAAGAACAATTGACACAATATGTGCCTGCAATGCGGGGACTGAGAGTACATTCATGTAAAGTGTGACAAGAACAATTGACACAATTGGTGCCTGCAATGCGGAGACTGAGAGTACATTCATGTAAAGTGTAACAAGAACAATTGACACAATTGGTGCCTGCAATGCGGGGACTGAGAGTACATTCATGCAAAGTGTAACAAGAACAATTGGTACAATTGGTGCCTGCAATGCGGGGACTGAGAGTACATTCATGTAAAGTGTATCAAGAACAATTGACACAATGTGTGCCTGCAATGCGGAGACTGAGAGTACATTCATGCAAAGTGTAACAAGAACAATTGACACAATGTGTGCCTGCAATGGGGGGACTGAGAGTACATTCATGCAAAGTGTAACAAGAACAATTGACACAATTGGTGCCTGCAATGGGGAGACTGAGAGTACATTCATGCAAAGTGTAACAAGAACAATTGACACAATTGGTGCCTGCAATGGGGGGGGGGGGACTGAGAGTAAGTTAATGGTCTCTGCAATTTATTCATTTTCCCATGTGATTTAACATATTGTTCAATTACTGAATTTATTAGACGGAACATGAAAGTAAGTTAATTGTGTCTGCAATTTGTTTTTTTCTTTTCCTATGTAAATTATTAAACTAAGAAGACGGTACAGGAGCGTAAATTAATGGTGTCTGCAATTTATTTACGTTTGTCATGGTAATAAGATTATTGTTGATTGTTTGAACTAATATATTGTACATGGACGAAGGTTAATAGGTTTTGTAATGTATTACAACTTTTGTTGATGGTATACATTATTTAATGTGTTCTAACTTTAAAAAAAGGTTTTTGTTGCAATGCTGTATCGCTTCCTATCGCATTGCATTGCATTGCATTATGATTGTGTTTCGACATATGGATGACAAAATGCGGAAAATACTTGTTTTATTTCATTTTTCCGAAATTTTATCCGTCAATGCCACACTGTTTAACGATTCAATTTGCAAATGATGAAAGTAGTCATGTGCATTTCATGCAAGAAAAAAAATATAACTTTGATCGATAAGGTCAAGTATTTCCAAAGACACCATGAACAATGAATCGTGTATTGGACATTATCCTTATTGTTCTCAGCAATGATGTAAAATATTAACTCTATGTTATGATGGTGTATATTAACTCTATGCAATGATGGTGTGTAATAACTATATGTAATGATGGTGTACATCAACTCTATGCAATGATGGTGTGTAATAACTATATGTAATGATGGTGTACATCAACTCTATGCAATGTTGTGTGTAATAACTCTATGTAATTATGGTGTGTAATAACTATATGTATGGGTGGTGTACAATATCTCTATTTAGTGATGGCGTATATTAACTCTGTGTATATGTTGTGTGTAATAATTATATGTATATAGTTTGTGTAATAACTGTGAGTATGGATGATGCATAATAACTCTTTGTGTAAATTGTGTGCAATAAGCATATGTATGGACTCTTTGTATGGATTATGTATAATAACTTACACAATCAAGTGAAGTTGTATTATTACCTTAAGATACAGGTACAATGAATATCCTATGGCTTTGTTCGTAAATAAGTTAAATAACTATAGTGTAATTTAAATTTCACCCAATAATTATTCAATGTTTGACATAATGCTTTTGTGATTTCTGAGCCACACATAATTTATTGTATTGCTATGAGAGAATCAATGAATGTGTGTGTATGATATGTATTGAAATCAGAGATCGAATAAATGTGTGTATAAGATATGTTTTGTAATGAGATATTGATAGCAAGTATATATATGAAATGAATTGCTATTAGACACAGAAGAAATGTGTGTATTTGATATACATTGCTATGATATATTGAATAAATATCTTTAAATGATATGTTTTGTAAATTGTCATTTCTTTTCAAGCGTATCTAAATGGGCATTTGACCTTGGCAATACTATCGAAATTGCAACAATTTGGTCTTCACCAATATAGCAATTAAAAAAATAATTGCAAAATATTCATTGCTAAGTATTTGATTTTGAAATTTTAAAGTGAGGTTGTCGGTCAACTGGCTTATCTTATGACAAAAGCTACTTTGAATTTATACAGGTTATAGTAGAAACGATCAAAAGGCGGCTTGGTATGATACCATGCATGCGTTAACGCGTCAAGTTCATAGCTCTTTGTACAATTGAACCAAACGTGCGTTGTTCCACCATCACTGAGGTTATGTGTTGAATGATATGCATAAAGCTATTTCTAACAAGACAACAACTCTCTGTCAAAATAATTCAGTTTGCGCTGTTCCATCGTAGTTTAATGCACCAGAAATTGTAACCACCCCCATGTCCGGGGAAGAGCGGGGATTTTGACTATCGGTCCAGCCAACCCGGGCTAAAATCCCCACCTGCGAGGACGTACAGATGGTAAAATTCCCACCAAATGCCCCCGCGCCCCAGGGACCCTAGGTAAAGCCAATTCTCCACAATTACCGAAAGTTCATAATATCATTTAGAAATATATTCTTTATACATAGTATAATCATGATCATTTAAATGGTTTAACCTGGAACCAGTACGTTTTATGCTATAGTCATGCTTTTTGCAATTGTAAGCAAATTTCCATAATCTTGTTCTGTCTTTAATAACTTAACGAAAAAACATAACAACAAAACACATACTAAATAATTGCAAATCAATTGCAAAATGATGCACACCGCATCCAGTAAGTTCTCTTACCATTTTAAACATGTAGAAGCAAATTAAATATTTGTTAACCAGCTTAACAGTCAATAACCTGTAATATTAAAGATTTCATAAAAATACTTTAATTTCATAAATGTTCACAAAAAGTAAATTTGTTAATAACAAACGATACTAAAAATGTTTTCAAAAACAGATAGAATCGCGCTGAGATTCCCGGTGTTTGCAAGTAAGACCGGACTCACTACACCATAGAGACAGATCATTGAGGTTTAAAGAAATATATAAACAATTAAAAACAATTTGTAATTTTTGGAGAGTTTGTGTTTTTAAGCTAACATGTTTACATTCACCTCATTTGTGAAAGAAAGTGACCTCCCTTGTCAAAATAAACTCGACGAGAATATACCGGAAAGAAAACTTGACATTTACTGTACTTTTACCGCATTACAAAAAATACGTTCTTACCGGAAGTAACATTAGCGACATCGATTTTTGACAACTGTCGCCGACATAGCATTGTCAGCGACGATTTATCGATTGTACTCGATAATCATTTCATTAATAATGGGAGGTCGCCCCAAAATAAAATGTTGACTGTTTCTAAGTTTATAAGTTTATAATGGTGCATTATGGTGTCTTTTTTAGAAAGGTATCTCTTATATTGATATAACAAGTGTTATTTTAAAATATCTACAAATGAGCGAATTTTACTGTGAATTAATTCGTGTTTGAATTTAATATGTACAAAGGTTTAATAGATGTATAGGAAAAGGTAGTGCCATAATAAACTGTATTAGGTATGATTAATTGCAAAAAAAATGACAACTTTTTTTTTAATCTTTCGATTTAAGAAGCATTCAAACTTCATTAAATACTTTGACGATCTTTAAGACAAACCCATGGCGTAAATGGAAACAGTGCTGTGATTTGTAAAAGCAAAAGACGTGTCGTGTCAATGTCCTACGCTATGATATCCCTTGACTGCAAATGGAAGTAACCGCTGTTAGGAGTTGCGTATGCTTTATCTAGTTGTTACAGACGGGGCAATATTGAGCACTCTTATATTTCGTTGACCTTGTGCGTTTAGAATATTGGGCACATAACTTGTAGACATCTATGGATGTTGAGTATGGAAATGATCTGTTACTGTGTGGAAACCTAGGAGAAGGTTTCGTTAAGGGTGGGTAAAAGGGAAGGTATAATGCGTAGGACATATGGCTTCAAGACAAGCTTGTTTACCATTATATTACACGTTAACACGGTGAACAATCACTGGAGTAATAACAAAACAATTGAAGAATGAACACCACAACCTCACAAATTCAAGACTTACAAAACCACTTATAGCCAACCAAATTCTTAAATTTGTACCGAGGCAATATCATGTCAATAAAAACGCCAAAGATGGTCTGGCATAACTTAAACGTGAACTACGAAAATACTTTTCATGAAGATCCAGTAATTTGCTTAGTCAAATTTAAGCTTTATCAGGTTATGCAAGTTCAAGACGATCCGATCACAACACATAATTTGCATTTAGGCAGTTTCGTTATTGCCATCAATGTGTTAAGATTTTTTATATAATAATGTATACACAATATTTACTTACATTAAAGCCTTCTTATTTCTTAGAAAAGGCAATTATCAAACATTTATAAAAATGAAATAATTCAAATTTTGGACGGAAGTATAACAAGTTATGCTAACACTACACTTACCTCTAGTATTAAGCTCGTATGTACACCACACATTCCCTGGTTATACGCTTTGATATACACCACACATCATCTGGTATTAAGCTGGTATGTACACCACACTTTCCCCAATCATACGCTTTAATATACACCAAACTTTCCCTGGTAATAAGCTCTAATATATACCACACTTCCCCTGGTAATAAGCTCGTACGTATACCACACTTTCCCTGGTTATACGCTCTAATATACACCACACTTCCCCTGGTAATAAGCTCGTATGTATACCACAATTTCCCTGGTTATATGCTCTATTATATACCACCCTTCCCCTGGTAATAAGCTCTAATGTACACCACAATTTCCCTGGTTATATGCTCTGTTATATAGCACCCTTCCCCTGGTAATAAGATCTAATGTACACCACCATTTCCCTGGTTATATGCTTTATTATATACCACACTTCCCCTGGTAATAAACTCTAATGTACACCACAATGTCCCTGGTTATATGCTCTATTATATATCACACTTCCCCTGGTAATAAGCTCGTACGTATATCACACTTTCCCTGGTTAAAAGCTCTAATATATACCACACTTGCCCTGGTAATAAGCTCGTACGTATACCACACTTTCCCTGGTTATACGCTCTAATATACTCCACACTTCCTCTGGTAATAAGCTTGTATGTACACCACACTTTCCCTGGTTATACGCTCTAATATACTCCACACTTCCTCTGGTAATAAGCTTGTATGTACACCACACTATCCCTGGTTATACGCTCTAATATACTCCACACTTCCTCTGGTAATAAGCTCGTACGTATACCACACTTTCCCTGGTTATACGCTCTAATATACTCCACACTTCCTCTGGTAATAAGCTTGTATGTACACCACACTTTCCCTGGTTATACGCTCTAATATACTCCACACTTCCTCTGGTAATAAGCTCGTACGTATACCACACTTTCCCTGGTTATACGCTCTAATATACACCACACTTCCCCTGGTAATAAGCTCGTACGTATACCACACTTTCCCTGGTTATACGCTCTAATATACTCCACACTTCCCCTAGTAATAAGCTCTAATGTACACCACACTTTCCCTGAATATACGCTCTATTATATATTACACTTCCCCTGGTAATAAGCTCGTACGTATACCACACTTTCCCTGGTTATACGCTCTAATATACACCACACTTCCCCTGGTAATAAGCTTGCATGTACACCACACTTTCCCTGGTTATACGCTCTAATATACACCACACTTCCACTGGTAATAAGCTCGTACGTATACCACACTTTCCCTGGTTATACGCTCTAATATACTCCGCATTTCCCCTGGTAATAAGCTTGTATGTACGCCACACTTTCCCTGGTTATACGCCCTAATATACACCACACTTCCCCTGGTAATAAGCTCATACGTATACCACACTTTCCCTGGTTATACGCTCTAATATACTCCACACTTCCTCTGGTAATAAGCGCGTACGTATACCACAATTTCCCTGGTTATAGGCTCTAATATACACCACACTTCCCCTGGTAATAAGCTCTAGTGTACACCACACTTTCCCTGGTTATATGCTCTATTATATACCAACCTTCCCCTGGTAATAAGCTTGTATGTAAACCACACTTCCCCTAGTTATACGCTCTAATATACACCACACTTCCTCTGGTAATAAGCTTGTATGTACACCAAACCTTCCCTGGTTATACGCTCTAATATACTCCACACTTCCTCTGGTAATAAGCTTGTATGTACACCACCATTTCCCTGGTTATACGCTTTAATATACACCACACTTCCCCTGGTAATAAGCTTGTATGTACACCACACTTTCCCTGGTTATACGCTCTAATATACTCCACACTTCCTCTGGTAATAAGTTTGTATGTACATCACACTTTCCCTGGTTATACGCTCTAATATGCTCCACACTTCCTCTGGTAATAAGCTTGTATGTACAACACATTCTCTGGTTATACGCTCTAATATACTCCACACTTCCTCTGGTAGTAAGCTTGTATGTATACCACACTTTCCCTGGATATACGCTCTAATATACTCCATACTTCCTCTAGTAATAAGCTTGTATGTACACCACACTTTCCCTAGTTATACGCTCTAATATACATCCCATTTATGTGTACTACTATTTCCCCTAGTAATAAGCTCGTATGTACACCACATATATTCTGGTATTAACGACTACGGTAAATAACCGTCTGTTTAGAACTACGACAACTATAAAAGGTTTTGCTTTGATATGCATCCAATGATGGCAGATTGCTTTAGAAAATCACATTACGAAACATTTCCATTCTTGACCACAACGGAATCTTTTTTTCATCGAAAAAACAATGAACTATGCAAACAGCACATACTTAACATGTTTATTTATAGAAATCTGGCGTCATGTTATATTTTTCGCAAAACACTTGTAGACATCAACATAGGCGTCAGAATCAATGATGCACGTTTAAACATGAATACGAGGAGCCAGACTTCAGACGTTAGGTTGGAACTTGACGACCTTTAAGAGAATGCCTTTTCTGATAACAATTACGAAGGCTTATTGACGGAAGTGGCATAAACAATACAATAAATATCAGCGATCTACTGACCGGGTTGAGTATAAATATTAAGTCATCTTTGACTAAACGAGCACTTAACATTCAAGTCTTGAACGCTTGAATGTTAAACATGAGTTTGTTGCAGTAAGTCTAATGCATTATGACTCTTTTCCGAATCTTTTTATGATTAATTATATTTTAATCCACCTCTCAATCCTCAACTCTCTGCATTTTTCCTCACACCCTTGGTTCCACTGTTCGTCACAGCATCTGACTGTAATTTTGAAGATTACTTGACTGTTAGGGTACTACCAGTTTGCCCACTATGCTTCCCAGACACAGCCCTTGTAATCTACTTATCATTGCGTCTAACTGTGCTTTTGAAGGTTTTTTGACTGTTGGGGTTCTATCAGGTGGCCCACTAAATTTCATTGATGGTTACTTGACTGTTGGGGTACTATCAGGAAACCGACTACCATGTCTGCTGCTTATAACGGTGTCTGACTAAACGTATTAAGTTACTTGACTGTTGGGGTACTGACAGAGGCCCACAAAGATTCCTTGAAAGTTACTTGACTGTTGGTGTACTATGTTTCCCTAGCACAGCCGCCAGTGTCCGCTGCTCATCACAGCGTGTGGCTCAACATGTTAAGGACACTTGATTGTTGGGGAACTACGTGGTTGTAAACTATGTTTCCCTGAAAGTTAATTAACTGTTGGTGCACTACTAGGCTGCCTACTATGTTTCCTTGAAGAGCACTTGATTGTTGGGGTACTACGAGGTTGCAAACTATGTTTCTTTGAAAGGTACTTAACTGTTGGGGCACTACCAGGCTGCCTACTATGTTTCCTTGAAGGGCACTTGACTGTTGGTGTACTACGAGGTTGCAAACTATGTTTCCTTGAAGGTCACTTGACTGTTGGTGTACTACGAGGTTGCAAACTATGTTTCCTTGAAGGTCACTTGACTGTTGGAGTACTTACAGGTTGCCCTCTATGTTTCCTTGAAGAGTACTTGACTGTTGGGGTACTACTAGGTTGCCCACTATATTTCCCTAGCACAGCACTTGCAGAGTCTCAAAACTCTACCCCGGAAGTTTTGTTATTTTATAGGTTCTACTCTGGTCTAGTTCTTCTCAGGTTTTATTTTTTTCACCTATTTGACAAAAAGTCAATCCTCGTAGAACAATATGATGACTTTACTGTAGGTATATCATCCCGTCAGAATTGCGAAGGCAGCTTTTACTTTTCCGGTGAGGTGGGAAATTCCAAAATCCATTTCAGATAGTTGCGAAGGCATGATCCGGATTTCATTGCGGGTTCTCACGCCCTCTCGCTTACCACTAGACCAAATATCCCACCGGATTTTGACCATTCGGGCAAGCAAGATGATATTGGACTTATTATTCAAAAGTAAGGGCTTTACTGTTTCAATCATGTAGAGCACACATGCAAGTAAAATAGCCACTATTCATCAACGTCTGACCTTTAACAAAACAGTGATATGTAACAGGCATATATGGAAATGTACCAATAGCTATCATCAATGATGTTTTGTATTTATTAAACACGAAATTAAAATTTCCCGTTTTGAATATTAAGTCTATGATCCTGTTTCGAAGCAGCAATCATTTATCATTAACTTTAAAATAGAAACAATTGAAAGTCTGGTCAGTAGGATAAAATAATGTATTTTTACATACTCGACACGAGTTACCGGTCATGTTCAAAGCTCGGATAGTCTTGGATTCCGCGCATGCTCTGGGATCAGATTTTCCAATCCATTCCGGAAGGTTGAATGGAATAGTCGTAATTTACCTAACAAAGTATTCTCGTTTTAAGTATATTCTATGTAAATTATCAAATTAATTACAAACACAAACAAGGTGAAACTCATCTTCAATATCTCCACTATTATTTATGGTGCAATAGCGTTGATATTGAGAAATTCAATTGTTACAACAACGCCTTGTTTCAATACGTCTCAATATTGTAAAAGGAATTCGATACTTTGAAGCAGTATTATTGAGAAACCTGAATATAAAAAGCGTTCAAAAGAAATTTAAAAAAAATGTCAACAAGTACACAAAACGGGGCTGTGACTCATAGAGTTGTACCAAGATCGTTTAAACTGATCAATAAGGCGTTCTTTAAGCAATTTAATAAAACGATTTCATTTCTAGACAGGTAGGATTACTCCAAACATATGAAAACCAGTTGAGTTCAGCATTGTTTTCACATTACTAGCCCAATTAGGTGTTTCTTTCGTATAGTCTGCTACAAGATCATTATACAATGTGTTGACCCTGACTTTATCGTACTTGAGTGTTTTACCCCAGCTTCGTATTACCATTGTATACCTTGTTATATACAATGGGTATCTACGAATTTCAACATCTATTGAACTTATTGATGTTGGCTTTTTCTACGTGCAATACCAATTTACAAAACTTTAAATGAGCTCTATTTTTTATATTTTCCAAACCTCCAAATTTCAGAACCTTTTTTCAACATGTTCGGCATTTAAACATTCCCAACTAGTGTTGATTGGAATTTAAGTTCGGTGTTTAATTAAAACAGTCTGAAGGTTATTGAAGTTGTCAACAGCTAATTGGTTATAGCCGTTGTATTACCACTTTTCAGCTTGTTTAACAGGACCGCGATTTTTAACCAAGATCATCTTACTTTAATCAGGTTTAACATCTAATCCCCATCTTTTACAATAGAAATTTAACAAATGTTGCTTTAGTGGAATGGCCGATTATTACCATTTCATCTGCAAAAATACATGAGTTTAAAACATATTTATTTTAAGGCTATACCCGCATTTAAACTATCCATTTACAACTTCAATTCTTCTACAGATAGAAAAATAATATCGGGAAAACACTCCCCTTGCTTTAAGCCTATGGAACATTCAAAGAAGTCACAAATGTGTTATAGTTTCTTACACGTTCTTTTTATCGTATAATACACGTATGGTTTTACCACGTACACCTAGATAATATAATTTCAACCATGGACCATGTCTTTATATACTGTCAAATGCACGCTTAAAATATATAAACCACAGGCTTGGATTTTACTTTCATTCCAAAATTTAAAGCTGGCAACATTCAATACTGGAAACATCTTTTGTTGAGCGACCTCTACTAAAACCAAATTGGACATCGCCTGTGATATCGTGATTTAAACGCATTCTGTTATGCTTTTATGTAATATTATTGTAAAGTTTTGGAAAACGTCTATAATTCTTACCTTCAGGGGCATTCTTTTCCTTAAATAAAGGATCGAAAATAACTTCCATCAATATGTCAGAAACATAATCCACTTTGAAGAATTTCTTTGACAATCACAACCAGATAAAACGACAAGACGTCGAGAATAGCAAATAAATACTCATATAATACTTCATCTTCAGCAGAAGCATTATTTTTCTTCTGACCTATGCTTCTTCTTTCAAATCCCCTTGCAGGTATTTGAAAATCAAGCTCCTTATAAAATGCAGTCGTCACTAGCAAAGTTATGATTATTACAAAATTGCTCTGCGCTGTCAATATATGCGGTCTTTATATTGTCATTTAATGTCAAACATATCGAACGCAATCATCAGTGCTAATATTACTCAGAGAAGATTTCTTCTTACTCAAATGCCTCCAACAATCACTACGTTTCAAATGCTGCAGCTTAAGTGTATGCCACTGCTTGACTGTTTATTTTGAGGTTGAAATGCAATACTTGCTATCTATACTAAGGTTGAGCTTCAGTACTGGGCTACTTGGTTTGACGTTGAGCATCAACGCTTAGCGTTGGGTCTGAAGTTTAGCTACTGCACTTGTTGAGCTTCAGCAATCGGCTACTTGGTTTGAAGTAAAGCAACAATGTTTGGCTGCTTGTTCTGAGATTGAGTTACAATGTTTCTCTACTTGTTTTGAAGTTGAGAATCAACACGTGGCTGCTTGGTCTGAGGTTGAGCTACATGTCAAACAAAGCTGAACATATACTGACCTCGGCCTAGTGGTTGTCGCCTTAGGATGTACTAATAGAGGCAAACTAAGCAGAACAAATAAACACATCCGCCTGCTGGTTGTCGCCGTAGGATAAACTTATAGAGATAAACTAAGCTGAAGATACAGAGACCTCTGCTTATTGATTGTAGCCTTAGGATATACTAATAGAGACAAACAATGCTGAACATATCGAGACCTCCGCCTATTGGTTGTGTCTTTATGATATTCTAATAGAGACACACTAAGCTGAACAAATAGAGAACTCCGCCGAGTGGTTGCCGCTTTAGGATATACTAATAGAGACCAACTAAGTTGTACGTAAGAAGAACTCTGCCTATTGGTTGTCACCTTAGAATATACTAATAGAGACAATTTAAGCTGAACATATAAAGACCACCGCCTACTGGTTGTCGCCTAAGAGTATACTAATAGAGTATAACATAAGCTGAACATATAGAGACCTCCGCCTACTGGTTGTCGACTAAGGATATACTTACAGACTAACAGTGCTGAACATAGACAGACCTCCGCCTACTTGGTGTCGCCTTAAGATATTCTTATATAGAAAAACTAGGCTGAACATATATATACCTCCGCCTACTGGCTGTCGTTTTATGGACACACTAAGTTTTATATATTGAGACCTCCGCCTACTGGTTGTTGCCTTAGTATGCACTTAAAGAGCTGAACTAAGCTGAACATTTAGTGACCTCCGCCTACTCTTGGTCGCCTTAGGATATACTAATAGAGACCAAAAAAGTTGAACATATAGAGACCTCCGCCGACTGGTTGTCGCCCTAGGATATACTAATAGAGACCAACTAAGCTGTACGTAAGTAGAACTGCGCCTATTGGTTGTCGCCTAAGGATATACTAATCGATATGTTCTAAGCTGAACATATACAGACCTACGCCTACTGATTGTCGCCTAAGAGCCTTCGCCTACTGGTTGGCGACTTGGGATATACTTACAGACTAACAATGCTGAAAAAAAAGAGACATCCGCCTACTGGGTGTCGCCTTAGAAAATACTAATAGAGATAAACTAAGCTGAACATATAGAGACCTCCGCCTACTGGTTGTTGCCTTAGGATATACTAATAGGGACTAACTAAGCTGAACATATAGAGACCTCCGCCTACTGGTTGTAGCCTTAGGATACAGTAATAGAGAGTAACTAAGCTGAACATATAGAGACCTCCGCCTACTGGTTGTCACCGTAGGATATACTAATAGAGACCAAAAAAAGCTGAACATACAGAGAACTCCTCCTACTGGTTGTAGCCTTAGGATATACTCAGAGAGACCAAAAAAGCTGAACATATTGAAACCTCTCCTACTAGTTGTCGCCATAAGAAATACTAATTAAAAAAACTGCGCTGAATATATAGTCACTTCCGCCTACTGGTTGTCGCCTTAGGATAGATTTATACAGACAAAGTAGCCTGAACCTATTGAGATCTCAGCCTACAGAATTTCGTCTTATTGTTTTTTAAACAATATTAAAAAAATATTACAAAGCTTAAGAATAAGAATTAGAGTAGTGTTATACGGACGACAGTGTTTTTATATAAAGCTCGTAACTAACTGATTTTATAGCCAATTGACTTCAAATAACTTTTCTTCAAATAACAAAATAACGTTTAGCGGCTGAGGTTAGGAAAGGGGATTTGTTATACATATTTTATTTATTATATTTATTCATACCATATTTTTATCATTCACTCTTCCAAGTACTTTCATAATGAAACAAGAAACGCCGCAATGCGACGAAACCAGGTTTTTTATGCTTGACAGAAGAACTTCAGCCTGTGTCTGTTTTTCTATTTTTAGTAAAGTGACCTTCAACCTAAGGACCCCAAATGCAATCCATTAAAAGGTATCCATAAACTCTTCCTTTATACCAAATTGTGTCGGGATATGTCAACCCTAACTTAAGTTATTCAGTTTCAACCATTTTTCTATTTTTGTAACAGTGACCTTGACCTTGAATCTAGGAACACCAAACGCAATCCCATGAAAGGTATCCATTAACTCTTCCTTTATTCCTGGTTTGGTCAAGAAATGTAGACCCTGACTAAAATTATTGAGTTTCAACCGTTTTTTTATTTTTAGTAACAGTGACCTTGACCTTGAATCTAGGGACCCCAAAACGCAATCCCATAAAATCATCCATAAACTCTTCCTATAGACCAAGTTTGGTCAAGAAATGTCAACCCTAACTATAGATATTCAGTTTGAACCATTTTTCTATTTTTAGTAACAGTGACCTTGACCCTAGGGACCCCAAATGCAATCCCATGAAAGGTATCCATAAACTCTTCCTATAGACCAAGCTTAGTCAAGAAATGTCATCCCTTACTAAAGTTATTCAGTTTCAACCGTTTTTCTATTTTTAGTAACAGTGACTTTGACCTTGACCCTAGGGACCCTAAACGTAATCCCATGAAAGGTCTCCAAAAACTCTTACTATTGACCAAGTTTAGTCAAGATATGTCATCCCTAACTACAGTAATTCAGTTTCAACCATTTGTCGATTTTTAGTAACATTGACCTTGACCTTGACCCTTAAGACCCCAAACGCAATCCCATGAAAGGTCTCCATAAACTCTTCATACAGACCAAGTTTAGTTAAGATATGTCATCCCTAACTAATGTTATTCAGTTTCAACCGTTTTTCTATTTTTAGTAACAGTGACCTTGACCTTGACCCTATGGACCCCAAACGCAATCCTATGAAAGGTATCCATAAACTCTTCCTATAGATCAAGCTTAGTCAAGAAATGTCATCCCTTACTAAAGTTTTTCAGTTTCAACCGTTTTTCTTTTTTAGTAACAGTGACCTTGACCTTGACCCTAGGGACCCTAAACGTAATCCCATGAAAGGTCTCCAAAAACTCTTACTATTGACCAAGTTTAGTCAAGATATGTCATCCCTAACTAAAGTAATTCAGTTTCAACCATTTGTCGATTATTAGTAACATTGACCTTGACCTTGACCCTTGGGACCCCAAACGCAATCCCATGAAAGGTCTCCATAAACTCTTCATACAGACCAAGTTTAGTTAAGATATGTCATCCCTAACTAATGTTATTCAGTTTCAACCGTTTTTCTATTTTAAGTAACAGTGACCTTGACCTTGACCCTATGGACCCCAAACGCAATCCCATGAAAGGTATCCATAAACTCTTCCTATAGACCAAGTTTGGTCAAGAAATGTCAACCCTAACTAAAGATATTCAGTTTGAACCATTTTTCTATTTTTAGTAACCTTGACCTTCACCCTAGGGACCCTAAACGTAATCCCATGAAAGGTCTCCAAAAACTCTTACTATTGACCAAGTTTAGTCAAGATATGTCATCCCTAACTAAAGTAATTCAGTTTCAACCATTTGTCGATTTTTAGTAACATTGACCTTGACCTTGACCCTTAAGACCCCAAACGCAATCCCATGAAAGGTCTCCATAAACTTTTCATACAGACCAAGTTTTGTTAAGATATGTCATCCCTAACTAATGTTATTCAGTTTCAACCGTTTTTCTATTTTTAGTAACAGTGACCTTGACCTTGACCCTATGGACCCCAAACGCAATCCCATGAAAGGTATCCATAAACTCTTCCTATAGATCAAGCTTAGTCAAGAAATGTCATCCCTTACTAAAGTTTTTCAGTTTCAACCGTTTTTCTTTTTTAGTAACAGTGACCTTGACCTTGACCCTAGGGACCCTAAACGTAATCCCATGAAAGGTCTCCAAAAACTCTTACTATTGACCAAGTTTAGTCAAGATATGTCATCCCTAACTAAAGTAATTCAGTTTCAACCATTTGTCGATTTTTAGTAACATTGACCTTGACCTTGACCCTTGGGACCCCAAACGCAATCCCATGAAAGGTCTCCATAAACTCTTTATACAGACCAAGTTTAGTTAAGATATGTCATCCCAAACTAATGTTATTCAGTTTCAACCGTTTTTCTATTTTAGTAACAGTGACCTTGACCTTGACCCTATGGACCCCAAACGCAATCCCATGAAAGGTACCCATCAACTCTTTATATAGACCAAGTTTGGTCAAGATATGTCAACCCTTACTAAAGTTATTCAGTTTCATAAGTGAAAAACAGTACAGTATAAATTTCGACCATTCACCAGATACATTTCCCGATCCGTCATCATTTATATTGCGTTGAATTTAGCATTTCTTACCACACGGTTATGACGTAAATCAGTTAATTATTCATAATTCAATTTAATTATCCATTGTTATAATCCAGTTGCATGCCTTTAAACCAACTTCGGAAATTTCACAATAATTTGTCGATTTATCCGCCATCTTGAATATTTCTCCAAATCCGGGTCCAAAAAATGAGACTGTCCAAATCCCTAGAATTTGCAAATGCTAAAAAAAAACGACAGAGAAAGTCAAAGTTGTCGTACTGCAGTAGATATTACCCTTGTAAATTCTTAAACACTGGAGATTCATGTTTTTTTTACTTAAAACATCTATAATTGGACACAGATATTGGACAATTTCGTTTAAAATTTAGGAAATATATGTATGTTTGATACTGAGAATGAGGAATGAAATATTTCTTTTAAATAACACAATTATCGGATTAAAGTTTTATTCTAGTACAGTTTTTACAAGAAAGTACACAGTTTTATTAAAAAGCAAATATGATTACTACAGCATAGTAAAAATCAAGGATACTCGGATATCATCAACAACTTGTACAAAACGATTATATAGTTTTAAAGAATACTGAAATTATATATGATTAAAAGTCATGACAAGGATGGAGGAACTAATTAAGTACTTTTATGATTGTGCTTACGAACCTAGACAATTTCAAAGTAATAATATTGAATATTGCTGTTAGCTGTTAACAATATCTTACAGTAACAAAAAACCGAGAATGAATTTATTTATAGATATTAATAGAACAGAACAGAACAAAACATAATATTTATTTGACGTATACCCACAAGGTATATTGTCATAGAATATAAAAAGAAATATATAACGGCAATACAACATGTCACCTTACAATACATATTAGATACATGCAATGTCAATAAGTAGATATGAATTATTTGTCACACGTGAAAAACATATATGCAACATATAAAATATGACTATGAACTGATATAAACTTATCATTATATTATAATTGGATAATTTAAATACAGTATTTTTGTTGTCTGACTTTAGCCGTTCTATAAACTTATACATGCTTGGTTTGACATAAAATATTTCTTAAGGTAGTTCCTACTGATATCATTATGATAAGGACATATTAATAATATGAAATGAAATTCATCTTCTAGATCATTGGAAACACAAAAAGTACAATAACATTCATTTCTAGTAATGTTGTTATTTGTTATCATCTTCCGGTGAGGATTCTTGATGAAGGAGCAGACACTTTTTAACTAGTATTGCAACATCGTAAGTCATGTGGTAAAATTTCAGTTATTGTTCAAAGTCTAATGTACTTTTAAAATCGTTATACCGGTTTGGAACGTGTCACTACCCCACATTTGCTCAAATATATCAATTAATGTTTCTCTGAATAAACTGACTATTGTGTTAACATTATAGAACAGTAGGTTATCAAAATAATATGCATAGGCATGCTTGCTTAGAATATTTTTACCACCAGAAAACAAATTACGTTTACAATTTTGACAGTCCTTAACATACATATAATATATTTCCTAGATTATAACATAATCTGTTTCAACAACTTTGAACCAATACTTTAAAATTCTAATATATTGTAATATATAACGGCCTAGTTTCCCATTTATAGCACAGTTAGAAGTATTTATGCGTACATTTTAAATTATTTTACAAAACTTCAAATGAATGCGCTCGATTTCTTTTGATTTCCCGAGTCCCCAAACCTCTGACCCATAACCTAGTATTGAGCAAACAAAAGCATCAAATAATTGACTACTAACGTTTAGCTTGATGTTAAACTTATTGCAATAAGCTTATAATACATTTAGTGCTTTAAGGGCTTTTACACTAGAGTGTTCATGATTTCTGGCAAATGTACCTGTCTAATTGAAAACAGTCCCCAAACAATTGAGGTCATTGACAACTTTTTCCATCCAATTATTTATTGTATCGAACCTTTTCATATCTTAACAGAACACATCTTTTACGAAATACCATGTATTTTGTTTAATTTATATTGACTTCTAGACTCCATTTATTACAATAAACTTCTAAAAATGAAAGTAACTTATTAATATCTTCAGGTGTGTTACCTACTTTAGTCTTTAGTTTGCCTGAATGCATACCTGTTTGTAAAAAGAGTACTAAAGTATCTTAAAACAGAGAAAACAAAACAGGAGACATAACTTCACCCAGCCTCAAGCCTATGACATATTCGAAAAAAATCAGAATAATTATTTAACACTTTAACAGCCGATTTTACATATGTTTAACAATTCTTAAAGATTTACCTTTAATATCGGTTTTATACATTTTAAGTCATAAAGCATTTCTGTAAATGCAATTAAAAGCCTCTTTAAAATCTACAAATACACAATACAGACGTTTAGTTTCGTTATATTTTTTTAATAAAACAAACTAAGCATAAATTGTTGATATACCCTTTCTTAAACCATACTCGGCATCTGACACACATTTGCTTCCTCACAGAAAGATATTATTATTTTGTTAAGTATCGTCGTAAACAGTTTTGACTTACAAATAACTAGGGTAATGCCTCTATAATTTTTTACATCACGTTTAGCTCCCTTTTTCTATCAAGGTATAACAATTCCTTTAGTCTGGCTATCTGGAAAACAACCACTGTTTAAAAAAGCATTAAACATATCACACAGTCGTAAACCCATATATTCTATGAAATATTAATTTAACAAGGCATCTGGCCCACAAGATTTGATACGATTTAATGTCTTTACAGCAGCATTTATTTCATCAATGGTTATGTCTCCATTTAAAAACAGTTCGACACTGTCACTTGTATTTGAGAAATCGTTATTTCTAACAAAAGCTTCGGCTTCAACTTTTTCGGTTTGTCACATATCATCATCTAATTCTGAAAAATATTTAATAAAATCATGCAACGAAATATCATTATTACTGTTCCGTTTTGTTTTGCTTTTTTAAAATATGTCAAAAAGACCTTAGGCTTAGAAAAGAGTAATTGCTCAATACTTTTGCCTTTAGCAGCTTTAAACAAGTTTCGCTTACGCTTAACGAGCATTTTATAAACACTTTTCAAAGATCACATTTGTATTCTATTTTTGTTCGTTTTACAATGATTATACATGTTCGCAGCATCCGAGTAAATACATTTTGCAGTTATACAATCATCATCAAACCATTGTTGTTATTACGATATGAAATGTTGACGAAACATGTTTTTTTCTTTAAATATATAATCCTTTTCAAACAAGGGATCAACAATACTGTAAATGGTTTGTGTAAAGTCATGTACTATATTATCAATATCAGATCTTTGTACATTTACATTTTCCGCTAGTAAGTTGAACATAGATAATTTAGATATTAATCCCGCTTTATATTGAGATTTTAATTCACCACACCATATCTGCTTAACAAAATTGCTTTCCTTTTGTCACAGTAAGCATTTTTTCATTGAAAACGCTAGTGGTCAATGATCACTCTATTTATTGAATGGACACATATAACAGCCGATAATATCATCAAAATTAAATTGCTTGCACAACAGGTAATCAATAACAAACGACCCATTTCGCGATGCAAAGGTAAATGACATACAATACTGTCATTGCCAATTCGGCCGTTACAAATACATAATCCCATGGATTTGCAAAGATCAAGAAGCCTTAAGCCAAATGTATTACAATTTTTCAACAGAAGCCCGAGCAAGGGGTACATCTGCAACAAAATCATCATTATTAATAGCATTAGTAAAACTATCATACATAAAAAAACATTTCTAACCCCAACACGACTATTCCAATCACCGACCAAATACACTGTTCAAATTCGGTCAAAGTCATAAACGTCATTTTGTATCAAATCATAAAAGGCAATGTTTACCACGTCGTTAACAGGAGATCCTTCCCACCATTAATAAGCCGCACACAAATAAACATCAGTGTCTAGGTTGTAAATGTATTTGTCTAATTTTAACCATATATCAATATTCAAAACTGAAGTAAAACTTTTCACCTAAGAATTGTGTACGATATTGAACATTATGATAAATGTATCATTATCAAGGGAAAATCGATGATCATGTCTATCATGACAAAAAAACACAACATTGCCAATAATACTATCAGATAAAGTTTGTTTTCAAACTCCAATTTAATTAGAAACATTCAGCAATTAAACATTCAACAATTTATATTACATTTCTAGGATAGAGCAATCTGAAAATATAATTAACAATAATCTGAAAAGTAAGTTGTGGTGTAATAGTTATTCAAGATGATTTTTTATTAATCCAGTATTGATAAAATCCATTGGAAAAGTTTATTCATTTTCAATAAATTAAAACATAACTCTATATATATTAATAACATTTTTATTATGTTTACTGTTGATCTACTCCTTACCCTAAAGCCAAATCAAACTGTTTCATTTCCCCTAAAAACAGTGCATAGCAACACCAACAACAACATTATATGTACTATAAATATAGACAGACAGAAATACAGACAGACAGGCAGGCAGGCAGGTAGGCAGTCAGCAGACAGACAGAAGAGTTCATTTTAAACTTGTACAAAGTGTATCGTCCATAAACATAATTTACATAATACAAATTAATACCAGAACAATGAACCAACACATTTAATCAATATATAAACATTCACGTGTCAAGTGATTTAACATAATTTAAAGAAGAAAGAAAACTAACTAAATTAGAACCCTTTGGCGAAGATAAACTGCACATAGACAAAAATACACCATTTCTCGATAAATACTCATATCTTTTGAAAATGAATAAATGTGTAATAGTGATATTACGGCCATATAAGAATATGTTCGAAATCAAAATGTTGCTTTTAAGTTATTGTTAATGTTTCTGACATCCAAAAATTCTTTTACTCACCCTGCAAAGGAGGGTATACCACTTTCACCATCCATTAGTTTCCTAGCATGATTCTCACATTAAGAATAGACTAGTGAAGCTTCGTGTTAAAACATCGAAAAGACTGAAGACATTATTATAAAGTCTAAAGCAAAATAAATATCATTCATTTGTCAATAGAAACATTATCTACAGACTCTTTTGTTTCGTGCAAAGAAAATTTAGGCAAACTTAAACTAACAGTTTCGATAAGCTCATGGCCATTGTCTTCCATGCCAGCTTTATCTTGATACACGAGGAAAATACATACTGTTGATCGGATTTTAGTTAAGTGCAAACCGAATAATATTTTATACTGTTTTCAAGGGTTCTTGAGGGTGAGGTCTGTTACATGTATACTTCTTAATTAAGATTTTTGAAGAATAATTCGTAAAAATTATGTGTTCCTGTAATTACGAGTTCTGTATAATGATCTGTCATATCATCTTTGAATCTGAACGCCACCCCATTTTCATACAAACGTATGTTCTTTTGTAAACAAACATCATATGAATAACTTAAATCCTTATCTAACAACCTATTCAATAATAACAATACGTCTTTAAATTCGTTTAAATTCATAAAAAGTGGAAAACTATGTACCAAACCATTTTTCAGAAAAAGTGATTTCCAAAATACAGTCTTTTGATCAATGGCTACATCGAGTCCAATTCTACCAAGGTTTTTTTCACAGCTCTTTAAAACATAAGGTCTTATGGATTCCAACAAATATAAAACAAAATAACTCCAGCGTGGTAATACGGCATTTGTGTGGATTTGATTTTTGAGATGTGCATAATAAGCTCTCTTTTTGATAATTTTATGTAAAGGGCATGGACTTTGGAGAATTTGGCCGTCGGACAGCTTGTTTCTTTTTATAAAATAGTACCAAACAAAAAATCCATGTAAATCATTTTTCAATATGACATAAAATATATCAGGTTTGCACCTTTCTTGGTCATAGAGTATTTCAAAAACAAACGTGTGAAATAATTCAAAGAGTTTATTTTTAACCAGTAACTTTAAAATCCCCTTTTCAGAATAAGATTGCGATATATTTTGAGTATGTGCTCTTTGCAAACATGTAATAATTGAATATTCGCTTGGAGTAAACGCGCGTTTTACTGTGTGGACATCGGTCTTGAAATTATTTAAAGAGATGGCAACCTCGTATTGTTTCTTTAGAAGACGAACTGAATACATAATTGGTGTCTGGCCAAACATGTCTTTTCGTTGTATTAAGATGTCAAAATTGCCATGAAGCATGCGTATGATCCAATTAAGCGTGTTAGTATGTCCATTCTGGATAAGGAAATGTAAAGGATTTCTTCCAAAGCCATCGGTTTCATTTAACAAATCCGGAAAACGAGAAAGCAACTTAACGATTATATCCGACAGCGGTTGTTTGCTTGACTCCTTTAATATAAAAGGAGATTGTTTTATGGCCAACCAAAAGACAGAGCTTCGTTCTGATTTCAGGTATAATTCCCCCCCAGGAACCTGATCTACAATAAAGTCAAACGAAGTTATATTTTGGCAAGCGATAGCCGAATGCAAAGGCGTGTATTTGTTGTCACATTGCAATGCTATTATGTCAATCTTTTGGTCAAATACCTGGTGTTGAAGAAACTGAATGTTGCCGCTGCAAGCAGCAAAATGAGCTGGTAAGCACCCCGTTGTAACTTCGGTAAAGAACTCTAAAGCTTCTTCGTTATCATCAAATCTTAGATTTTGAGCTGCGATAATTTTCTGAAGCCAAAGACTCGATTGACACTCATAACCTTTAAGTAATACTTTTTCCCGTTTATTAAGCTGACGTTTATCATTTTTATCCGTGGCATTTCCACAGATTCTATTCACCAAATTGTAATGTGTTTCAACGATATATTTCACAATTTCGCTTCGATCAGTTTGAAATGCTGTAATCAATGGGGTTCTTCCTCTTCGATCCAGACAGGTTAGTGTTGAGCCTCCATCAGAGGACAGGATAGATTTCATAATGTCAATGTGATCCCCTCGAATTGCTGCATTAAGTGCACTTTCACATGACAAATTACCCCACTCATCAAAAAGACTAACTATCTCTACTTCCCTTCCTTGCATTCGGAAAGATCCTTTAGGAAGACAAGTCAGCTCTTTATTACAATCCCGACATTTGTCGGTTATATTCAATTCATTCACTAAGTACGACACCAAAGCAAAATTCCCCCCTTCCGATGCAAAATAAAGACATAGCCAGTCAACGTTTTCTTTATTGTGTAGATAAAACTCTTTGACAGTCACAACACAACCACACTTGCACGCAAGATGTACAGGCTTTAAATTGAAGCCATTCAATATGTGATGTGTGTAGTTCCCGAAAATGCTCGTATCTGTCAAAATGAAGTTTACAATATGTACATGTCCATTTTGAGCGGCAATATCGAGTAATCCGTAACCCCACTGTTTTATAAGCGTAGCAACTTGAACGTTTGCACGTTTTGTTCCGTGGTAAGATTTTACTCTAAAATTCACATCAGCCCCATGTTCACAAAGACTTTTTAAAGCGGACAATTTCCCCTTAGCAGCTGCAATGTACGCCGCAGTACTATTCTCGCTACTAAGCTCTTCAGTGTTGTTGAAATGAAAGTACAGAACACTAGGTATAGTTGAACAGTCAGTACGTTTGACGCATCGTATCAATGGGGACTCAGAAAAGTTCCTTTCCAAAAGCATTATTTGATCATGGCTTATATTTTTAAATTGATCAGTTAATTCAATAGTTTCAGAGTTCATTATGTGTATTGCTAGGTTGACAATATCCGTGTCGATAATATGCATGTTGTCAATTTGATTTAGTAAATATTTAGCATTGATTGTATGGCCATTCGTTCTCTGTATTCTGAATGTTTTAGGAGCTGTGTTTTCTAACCATTTCAGAATGGAATGGTGGGTATAAACAAATGTGTTATTTACACTTATAAAGAATTGACCCATCTTTTCGAGTTCATCGTTTAATGTTTCTTTGTCTATTGTAGAGCAATCCGTTACAACTTTTAAAATATTATCTTTTGTTTTTGTTAAAAACGTAGTCGCTGTCACTTCAAAAATCGTTTTTGCATTTTGAAATGCTTTCCCAAAAGTTCTTTCAAATTGATCGTGATAAAATATGTCAAGATTTTTTGTATTGTTGTCGTTATAATTATTTGATCCAACTAAGTATTGTGCAATAAGAAATGTCGACGGTATGTCTAGCCCGTTTTTTTCAGTTTTGTTCAAATATGAGCGTATATCCTGCAAATTTCTTTTATCCAAACTTTGCAAATATATCACATCAAAATCCACCAGAGGCTGTACATGTGGCTCCAATTTACGACTTGTCACTAACAGTTTAATCCAAGATGGAAACAAATGGAAACGTTTTCGAATTATTTCAATAATTGCGTTGTCGCTTGCGTCCTTTGAGTTCCCACATTCGTCTATAGCATCGATAATGATCAGTTTCGAAGAAGTTGTAAAACCATTTCTCGATATCGCATGCAACGGATTTATTAAGCAAATATCGATGCATCCTAGATAGTCTTCATTGCAGAATTCACCATTGTAGTGTTCAAAGCATTGTCTTTCAGTCAATCGTTGAATCATTAATTCGGGTACAAAATTTGAAATCATTGATGTAAGTCTTCGAATGAACAGCCCAGGTTTCTGCGTTAATAAAACATCAAATTTGCAAACATGAAATGCTATTATCATTTTTCTTAAACGAAAACCCTTGCTGTGTTCCTTTGCGCATACGGTATGGGCGACGAAAGCTGATTTCCCGTAACCTATGTCTGCTTCCAGGACTAGGCCACGCGTGGAACTATTCATAGTCTGAATACTATTATCGATCAGATCAAAAAGCCATTCTCGTCCAACAAACTTTTTGTGGCGTTTTAAATAAACTTCCAACCTTAATGGATTTGAAAATTCCCCGTAGATGTTTTCTGTTACGCACTCTGAAAATAAAATAGAAAACTGTTTACGCCGTTTGCTTAAGACACCAAGACAACGTAAAATGCATCCCAAATATTCGAAAATCATGTGAATTAAACGGATTAAAGGTGTTTTCGGCTGGAATTCATTATTCATCTTAAATTAATCTTATGGTCATACATCACCGACGTCATTTGTCAGTTATTAATAACAAGTATTTCGATTAGCTACATCGTACTTAGATACAATTAAGACCTATATTGAATACCAGCCCTGACCATGCAACCTACGAGTACCAAAGATCTATCACAGGTTACTTTAATCGACCATATATTCACTGAAACAATCGACCAGATTGCAAGCAAGACAGGTTGTAAAACGAAGCAAAATAAAATATCTCAAATTTAAGGCGAAAATAGAATCAGAAATGCAATAAAAATCATACTCTAATATCAAATAACGCGAACGTTTTCATTGCTGCACCAAACAAATATGAGGTATTTTCAATACTCTCATAATCAAAGTACTGTTTTTGGGCAACTGTTTTGACGCAAAGAGCAAATTTCATTATATTCAAAGTGTGTATCTTTTCTTTATTGCAAAAGAAATAAAAAAAGGTTGGGGTATTCGAATGTCTAGTATTACATCTTTAAGTTTGTAGTATTCATTATTTACTGCAAAAGCTGTATTTTTCAAAGTGTAATCGTACCTTCTATTTCAGACGATCTCATCCAGGGCATTGTCAATGTCCTCGGCGATAATGTGTTACTTGAACAGAAGAGCAATACGGGGAAAACGCAAATGAAGAACATAAAACAGAACACCAAATAGAAATGTTTTGACAGCATTCTGACTTGTGATTCGACATGAGTTAATCTACCTTTCATTTGATTTAGCTCATTTACAATGTATTCTAATTCTAGTTTATAACCATCCAGTTGATCATTTTCAAGGTCTCGAATGCACACACACAGGTCACCAATATCAGGAATAAATGGTGATACATCATTGTGATGAATAAGATTTTTGATATTCGTGAACACTTCTGTCTTTAAATTTTCATGACATTCGAATAAATCATGGCATAACTTATTTCGACAGTTCCTTAATGCGTCCGCCAGTGGTATAAGACTTCTTGGAAACTCGGAACATCGTTTCCAAATGTTTAATGAAACAGTCACGTCTCCTAAATTCAGGTTTGTTTCGTTGAATCCTTGAATCATGAAAACCTCGGCAATGTGTTTAGGATCGTTTGGCCACTCCCATGATTTAAGTTCAGACCACGTGATCTTCCGAGGCAACAAATGAAATCGCAGGAGCTCCGCCCTCCATGTTTTGCATGTAATACACCACCTGAAATAAATTGTGTCTTGAAATACAAATTTAATATGTATTCAAAGAAACCTTCTTCCTTCAAAAGTATCATTAATCGCATTAATCACAAGTTCCTACAATTCAAGGATATAACGATAAAGGTTTTATTAAACTAAATAAAATAAGCGACCCATACTAAAATCATCTAAGTTAACATAGTCTCGTGTGTAGCTTTTTCTAGAGATGTCGCCATGATTATACATATCTTTCGAAGAAAACTCAACATCACATAACAAGGATCTTATTATAACCGAAATTTAAAAAAAAAATCTTAGAATTATAACGGCCATTCTTTTCAAAATTCTACAATTCGTTCAACCTGGATAAATTGTCGTCACGCAACATATATTTCATAGATGTACTGTACAAACTCTGGATTTTTAATGTGTATCTTACTGCAGAAAAAAGGAAGTAAAGATATGCTTTTAGTATGGAAAGATCGATTATTTTAGCATTCTTCCAAATCGACAAATATTTGTACTATCTTAAATTCAGAATTAAAGGGACTTGCTCGTGTTTTTGTAAAAAGCACTTTATAAGTACGACGAAATAAAGTGTGGCAAATCAAATGGAAAAGTTAAAACTCAAAGACTTACGGCTGGAACCCTTTAACAAATGTTGATGTAAGCTCAAATTTTGTCTGTGAAGTCCAAGATTTTGAAAAGAGTTAGTCACGCAATTCAACAAAAGGGTTAATGGTTAGGTTGTCCTTATGTGTGTGTATGAGTTCTTGTGGGCGTGAGGTTTTGTTGTCAGTTTTCTATTTATTGCTTGATTGTACCGGCGTGGGTTCGCACCCCACTTAAACCAGATTTGTTTATAACTGTGGCGAAGTATATTTTTCAACTTATTTATTTGGCCCCAAACTTGACACACTTCTTCAAGCTTTTATGTAATTCTTTAATTAACACAAAGTTACCACAAATGTATGATTTTCATTTATTCACAATTCCAGATAGTAAGCAATAATTAAGTTTCGTTTTATATTAAATAAAGATGGTTCACAAATATTATCCACCAAAATAAACTGATATAATGTAAGTATAGAAAGATCCAAAGTTAATTGATCTCTGACGAATATAAATTGCATGGCTTTATATACTTAGTATAAGAGCTTGAAATGCACGAGATTCCGAGTTACATGATATCCCGTTTCAACGGAGCAGACTCCAGCGGTGCAAAGGCACTGTTAAAACACACCGGCGGTGCTAATCCATAATGTAAACTTTAGCGGCGCAATGACGTATAGTAAATATTTAACATGTGAAAATATAGTACATGGTCACGAGGGGTAAACCTTTGTAAGAGTTGCATACACAATCTTTAACAGTTTTAGTTGTAAACAATACTAACATTAAGAAAATTAGCATTTATATAGCAAATCAAACATGTGATTAAACAATATAACAGGTATGCATATAGTCAATGTCACTCTCGCGACAATTCGCGACAATTCGCTACAATAACCGTGTCTAATCTTTTCGAGGTGAAGTGGTGGAGGTAACGTTGGTTAGTGGGTGGATAACGCTGGATTATGGTGGTTAACACGACTAGAAGTAAGAAAATTCATAAGAGTAACCGAGAAATAGAAATAGTTCTTTACAGGAATAAGTGCAAAATGACTTCCTGTTCATATCTATGCCATGTATATATTTGGTTTCCTATACAATATCGCCGTTTCCCGCATTAGGGGAAAACACGACATTGTATATGAAACGAATTATCCGCGAGCTTTAAAAGTTAAATAAACAGCGAAAAAAAAATAAAAAAAATGTATAGACAGCTTCTATCCGTAGAAAATCTCTTATATGTAGCGTATTTTGATATTGATTGGTATAATTGACGTGTTATATAGTCATTGAAGGTGACTTTTTAGAACAAAAATATGTAATGCTGTAGGATGTGGTGGACCAATCAAATTTTTGCTGGGTAACGCTGGTTGCACGTTGTTTTGTAAATTCTTTTTTCGTAATTGTCCAGCATACTTTGTTCACTTTGATATTAATTATGTATATTATTACTGACTTTCAACAGTATAAGTATCTATCATGTGTTTCCGGTACGGATATAAAAATCCGACCTGAGGGCACGTGCGTAAGCCGGTAACGAGGCTTGTGGTTACACCGGAAACACATGATTGATACTTTTTCTTGCATATCTAAATTTATCAATCTGTGTAAAAAATGACGTAGAAAAACGAACGTTTGTACAATTACACCAAAAAACGCGTGCGACGTTGTTTGCTGACGTCATAGACCGCAGTTATTTTAAATAACTAAAAATAGCGTTTTTTACGAGTATTTATTTTCAATTTTAATTAAAAATCTTGCTAACATATATATTTGATTGCGCTTTATTGAAATGGCATAACATATTTTTCATAAACCATACGATAAATGAAATAAGTAGTGGCGCGTTGTTGCGCGTGACTCATCTTACATGGGGTATGTAAGATGGGGTTTTCCAGCACTGGTCACATGACCGGAAACACACGTCCGGTATGCAAGAATGTACCATATTCACTGCTGCTCCGTCAGAAAATTACACTAGTTCATCATACTCGTCTTCTCTAATTTTAATGGTATCTTTTATTTGCTCATGTGTCAATGAAAGAGCATGTGTGTTACATACATAGAACGAACCCAATTCGGCAAAGCCAGCACACTTTTGACGTTCCTTCGACGTGGGCTTTTGGTTGTTTATGCAAAGTGGTTTGACGTCAAACCCCGACGTCGAGGCGTGGTTGCAATTGCGACCGTTTTTGACGCAGATACATTACCACAAATGTTATGTTTAGATCTACTTTTTATCTATTTAGCAAAGCTCTGACTTATGTTTTTTTTTTTTCTTTTTCATAAAACATGTGCTGTGCTAAGCGTGCATGTGTGGGGATGAAACTCAAGCTAAAAGACAATATTTATTAAAGCAACTTTTACACAGTTATAATATTTTTTCATAAATTACTTTATTTTATCATATTCAAGATTTCAAAATGGAAGTATCAAACAAATGAACGTAAAATAAACTGAATTGAACTCAAGGGAGGTAATAAATATGTTTAGGAAAAATATTTTCACAAACCGTATGGATATCGGTCCTATATCATTTTCGATATTTATCTGATATTTACAATATATCGGTCCGATATTGGACTTTTTAGCTCACCTTAGCCGTAGGCTAAGGGTGAGCAATTAGGATCGATGATTGTCCGTCGTCCGTCGTCTGTCGTCTGTCGTCTGTCGTCCGTCGTCCGTCCACACTTAGTTTGTTAACTCTCTACTGGTCATATTTTTGTATTAATTGTCACGAAACTTGGTCAGGATGTTTGACCCAGTAATAAGTCGGACAAGATCGTATATGGGTCATCCGGGATCAAAACTATCATGGAAATTCATGGGATTCATGGAAATACTTTGTTAACACTCTAAAGGTAACATTTTCAGTCCAAATATCATGCAAATTTGTCAGAAAGGTGGTTTCGAAGATTACTAGCTCATGTTTGAATATGGGTCATCTGGATTTAAAAACTAGGTCACAGAGAACAAATATGAAAAAACCTTGTTACCACTCTAGAGGTAACATTTTCAGCCCAAATATCTTGGAAATTTGTCAGAAAGGTTGTTTAGATGAATTCTAGCTCAAGTTCGAATATTGGTCATCTTGGGTCAAAAACTAGGTCACACCCCCACCCAAATATGGAAAGACCTTGTTAACAATCTAGAGGTAATTTTTTCAGCCAAAATATCCTGAAATTTGTCGGAAAGGTTGTTTCGATGATTTCTAGCTCAAGTTCGAATATGGGTCATCCGGGGTCAAAAACAAGGTCACATAGCCCAAATATGGAAAAACCTTGTTAATACTCTAGAGGTAACATTTTCAGCCCAAATATCCTGGAAATTTGTCAGAAAGGTTGTTTCGATGATTTCTAGCTCAAGTTCGAATATGGGTCATCTGGGGTCAAAAACTAGGTCACAACCCCCAAATATGGAAATACCTTGTTAACAGTCTAGAGGTAACATTATCAGCCAAAATATCCAGGAAATTTGTCAGAAAGTTGTTTCGTTGATTTCTAGCTCAAGTTCGAATATGGGTCATCTGGGGTCAAAAACTAGGTCACAACCCCCAAATATGGAAAGACCTTGTAAACAGTCTAGAGGTAACATTATCAGCCAAAATATCCTGGAAATTTGTCAGAAAGGTTATTTCGATGATTTCTAGCTCAAGTTCGAAAATGGGTCATTTGGGGTCGAAAATTAAGTCACAGAGCCCAAATATGGAAAAACATTGTTAACACTCTAGAGGTAACACTTTCATCCCAAATATCATGAAAATTTGTCAGAAAGGTGGTTTCGAAGATTACTAGCTCATGTTTGAATATGGGTCATCTGGGGTTAAAAACTAGGTCACAGAGAACAAATATGAAAAAAACTTGTAAACACTCTAGAGGTAACATGTTCAGCCCAAATATCCTGGAAATTTGTCAGAAAGGTTGTTTCGATAAATTCTACCTCAAGTTCGAATATGGGTCATCTTGGGTCAAAAACTAGGTCACCCCCCACCCCAATTATGGAAAGACATTGTTAACACTCTAGAGGTAACATTTTCAGCCCAATTATCTCTGAAATTTGGCAGATATGTTGTTTCGATGTTTTCTAGCTCAAGTTCGAATATGGGTCATCTGGGGTCAAAAACTAGGTCACAGAGCCCAAATATGGAAAAACCTTGTTAACACCGTAGAGGTAATATTTTCAGCCCAAATATCCTGGAAATTTGTCTGAAAGGTTGTTTTGATGATTTCTAGCTCACGTTCGAATATGTGTCATCTGGGGTTAAAAACTAGGTCACAGAGCCCAAATATGGATAAACCTTGTAAACACTCTCGGGGTAACATTTTTAGCCCAAATATCTCTGAAATTTGTCAGAAAGGTGGTTTAATGATTTCTAGCTCAAGTATGAATATGGGTCATGTGGGGTTAAAAAGAAAGGTTGTTTTGATAAATTTTAAGTCAAGTTCGAATATGGGTCATTTTTTTATTTTTTTATTTTTTTTTAAATCATTGAAGGTACCAACTTCAAACTTAATGAACTTATTCATTAGTAATTTTTTTGTGACGAGTTATATAAATCCAACCTAAATATTGTAAGAGTTATTGCCTTTTGTATCTTTTTAAACAAACAGATATTTGTCATATGTTTAAAAAAACTGGACATATAATAGTTCAACCTATGGTGTATGGAAGGGCAGACAGGCACCATCCAGTATGTAGTCCGATCAATTACTATTGAACCTTTTTTCCAATCATGACCAAATTTGGTCAGAATGTGTATAAACGTGTTTGATAATTAGCAAAACTGCTGTAGTTACCCGAGATTTATTGCGCGTTAATCATAGAAATAACCTAAAAATGCTCTTGTCCTATCAATAACTTTTTAAGCATTTGTCCAATCATCACAAGATTTGGTTAGAATGTGAATGGGCATAAAACATCAGAGAAGCCAAATCTCTGTTATTGCCCTTCAATTATCAACAAGTCTATAGCACAACGTTTTACTGAGGTGAGCGATTTAGGGCCATCTTGGCACTCTTGTATATATTCCGAGCGGTTCAAATATTCAGCATTGTTTTGTTCCCCAAGTTCAAACATGCGCCAAAATAAAGTGTAGGTTAGACGGCGATGCTTTAACAATGTTTGATATAGCTTACGGCACACAAAATGTTAACCTAAATAAAACGGTTATTTAGTGCGATTCAAAACATATTTTTCAGATGAAAATTCATTTGGACAGGCGAACGAAGAGTAATCCACGTCGAGACGACGTCGTACATCGAATTTGCACGGACGTCAGGTTAATACGTCGCCACGACGTGAGAATTTGTCGATTTTGGTCGGAGACGACATTACCAGAAAACCCTGTCGAGCGACGTCGTACCGACGTGGGATGTGTGTTGGGAACTGAGGACTCAGTGTAACATGCATCTTTTCCTGTTGTTTGGAGTGACCTCTTTGATAAATCTTAAGAAAAAAAGAATAATTTCATTCCATTCAAGCAAGTGTGTGTATTTCCTGTGTCGCATCATTGGAACGGTCTATATCTGCATCCGTTTACATTGCATCTACGACCGCATCCGATGTAAGAGTACTAAAAAGAAGCACCATTGACGTTGATTCGGTCATTCCTCAACCACCGAATGCCATCAGTTTCGCTGTCCATAATGATCACATTCGAAACCGTATTTGTTTTAATTATTATACGAAAATAAACAACAATAAAAACATGAAATTGTGATCGGTTTCGATTGCTGTGGTTTGTTCTTGACGCAATTTAAATTATGACACTGTGGAAAATCCTATGATACGGCAAGTGTATGGTACGGATAACTGTGGCACGGACTTCCTGTCAAGTGAGTTATCGTGTTGTGTTAAGACCTTATTGTAAAAACTTGTAGTCCAACCCATTTGTTCTTTTTTGATTGTTTACAAGAGTATGTGTAAATATGTAACTTCAACTTTGTTTACAAAAAAAGAACAGGAGATGTAACAACTCTATGATTAAACATAAGTATCATGTATTCATCAATGTTTCATAGACACCGGTAATAAACATACATTAATATGCGTACGTCTGGAACACTTGACGAATATATTAGCTTCTAGTATAAAGCAATAATGAATAGATTTAGTGTCAAATTGAACGAAATATGTTGGAAAATTGTTAAAAAACAACAGGAATTAAAAACACGGTGCAACCAGCGTTACCAAGCAAAATCTGACAGATCCAACACATCCTACAGCGTTACAATATTTGTTTAAAAAAAGACACCCTCAATGACAATATTATACGTTTATAATAGCAAACATAATCAAAACACACTATAAATAAGATGCGTATCTCCTACAGACAAAAGCTGTCTATAACCATTGATCGTCTTGTTTTTTGCTGTTTTTAACTTTTAAAGCTCGCGGTTCATACTTGCCATATAAAATGTCGTGTTTTCCCTAATGCTTGGAGAAAGCGGCGATATTGTTGAGGAAACCAAATACATAATGGAATCAATAATATCAGGAGGTCATATTGCACCTATCCTTGTGAAAAAAATATCAATTTCTAGATAATTATAACCACCACGATCCATCGTTATCCAACCACTAGCCAACGTTAGCTCCACCAATTCACTTAGCAGCGATTGGACTCGGTGTTTATATTTAAAGTACAGTTTGTTTTACAATTTCGAAACAAAGAGTAAAATAGTTATACCAAGTATTTCAGATGCATAACCGGGGACGAGGGTATTGGTGCCAAAACATAAGCGAGTCCCTAAAGTGACATCATATTTCTTGGATTTAGGTCTGCACACAGTCGAAAACAGACATCAAATGAATGGATAAAAGCTATATGAACTGTTTTAGTGTGAGCAAAGGATAATTAACAAGAGGGCCAAGATGGCCCTATATCGCTAACCTAAGTAAATCTTTGTACTATAGACTTGTTAATTATAAAAGGGCAATAACAAGGATTTGGCTTCTCTGATGTATTGTGCTCATTCACTTTTTCACCAAATTTTGAGATGAATGGACAAATGGTTAAAAAGTTATTGATAGGACAAGAGCAATTTTAGTTCATTTCTATGATTAAAGCACAATAACTCTAGAGTAACTACAGCAATTTTGCTAATTATCAAACACGTTCATACACATTCTGACCAAATTTGGCCATGATTTGCCAAAGGGTTAGGAAGTAATTGATCGGACTACATAATGGATGGTGCCTGTCTGACCTTCCATTCGCATAGGTGAAACTATTATATGTCCTGTATTTGTTTAAAATAGATACAAAGGGCAATAACTCTTATGATATTTAGGTTGGATTTTACATTACTCGTTACAAAAAATCACAATTTCCTGTGAATAAGTTCATAAAGTTTGAAGTTGGTACCTTCTATGAAGTTAAAACAATAACAATAAATAATAAATAATAATTGATCACCCATATTCGAACTTGACTTAAAAATTATCAAAACAACCTTTCTGACAAATTTTCAGAATATTTGGGCTGAAAATGTTACCTCTAGAGAGTTAACAAGGTTTTCTATGTTTGGGCTATGTGACCAAGTTTTTGACCCCAGATGATCCATATTCGAACTTGAGCTTTAATCATCGTAACAATTTTTCTGAAAAATTTCCAGGATATTTGGGCTGAAAATCTTACCTCGAGAGTGTTAACAAGATTTATCAATATTTGGGCTATGTGACCTTGTTTTTAACTCCAGATGACCCATATTCGAACTTGAGAAAGAAATCATCGAAACAACCTTTCTGACATATTTCCAGGATATTTGGGCTGAAAATGTTACCTCTAGAGTGATTGCAAGTTGTTGTTTTTTAATATTTTTGTTCTGTGACCTAAGTTTTGACCCCAGATGAATTATATTCAAACTTGAGATTGAAATCATTGTAACAACTTTCCTGACAAACATCCAGGATATTTGGGCTGAAAATGTTACCTCTAGTGTGTTAAAAGGTTTTTCCATATTTGGGCTCTGTGACCTAGTTTTTGACCCCAGGTGACCAATATTCGAACATGAGCTAGAAATCATTGAAACAACCTCTTTGACAAATTTTCAGAATATTTGGGCTGAAAATGTTACCTGTAGAGTGTTAACAATGTGGGTTTTTTTCATATTTGGGTTCTGTGACCTAATTTGACCCCAGATGAAACATATTCGAAATTGAGCTTGAAATCATCGTAACAACTTTTCTGACAAACATCCAGGATATTTGGGCTGAAAATTTTACATTTAGTTTGTTAACAAGGTTTTTCAATATTTGGGCTCTGTGACCTAGTTTTTGTCCCCAGACGTCCAATATTTAAACTTGAGCTAGAAATCATTGAAACAATCTTATTTAAAAATTTCCAGGATAATTGGGCATGAAATGTTACATCTAGAGTGTTAACAGTGTTTTTTTTTTCAAATTTGGGGTCTGTGACCTAGTTTTTGTCCCCAGACGACCAATATTTGAACTTGAGCTAGAAATCATTGAAAAAAACTTTTTGAAAAATTTCCAAGATATATGGGCTGAAAATGTTACATCTAGAGTGTTAACAGTGTTTTTTTCATATTTGGGCTCTGTGACCTAGTTTTTGACCCCAGATGAACCATATTCGAACTTGAGCTTGAAATAATCGTCAAAATTTTTCTGACAAACATCCAGGATATTTAGGCTGAAAATGTTACCTCTAGTGTGTTAACAAGGTTTTTCAATATTTGGGCTCTAGTTTTTGACCCCAGATGATCCATATTCGAACTTGAGCTAGAAATCATTAAAACAACCTTTTTGAAATATTTCCAGGATATTTGGGCAGAAAATTATACCTGTAGAGTGTTAACAAGGTGGGGTTTTTTCATATTTGGGTTCTGTGACATAATTGTTGACCCCAGATGATCCATATTCGAAAATGAGCTAGAAATCATTGAAACCACCTTTCTGACAAAGTTCCTGGATATTTGGGCTGCAAATGTTACCTCTAGAGTGTTAACAAGGTTATTCCATACTTGGACTCTGTGACCTAGTTTTTTTTTACCTCAGATGACCCATATTCGAACTTGAGCTGGAAATCATCGAAACAACCTTTCTTACATATTTCCAAGATATTTGGGCTGAAAATGTTACCTATAATGTGTTAACAAAGTTTTAAATATTTGGGCTCTGTGACGGGTTTTTAACCCCAAATGACCCATATTTGAACTTGAGCTAGAAATCATTGAAACAACCTTTTTGAAAAATCACCAGGATATTTGGTCAGAAAATGTTACATCTAGAGTTTTAACAAGTTTTTTTTTTTTTTTGAGCTATGTGACCTAGTTTTTTATCCCAAATGCCCTATTTTCGAACTTGAGCTAGAAGTCATTGAAACAATTGTTTTGACAAATTTTCAGAATATTAGGGCTGAAAATTTTACCTGTAGAGTGTTAACAGGTTTTTTTTTATATTTGGGTTCTGTGACCTAATTTTTAACCCCAGATGAACCATATTCGAACATGCGCTTGAGATCATCGTAACCACTTTTCTAAAAAAATCCTGGATATTTGGGGTGAAAATGTTACCTCTAGAGTGTTAACAAGTTTATTCCATATTTGGGCTCTTTGACCTAGTTTTTAACCCCAGATGACCCATATTCAAACTTGAGCTAGAAATCATCGTAACAACTTTTCTGACAAATATCCAGGATATTTTGGGCTGAAATTGTTACTATTAGTGTGTTAACAAGGTTTTTCAATATTTGGGCTCTGTGACTTAGTTTTTGACTCCAGATGACCCATATTTGAAATTAATATAGAAACCATTGAAACAGCCTTTTCTAAAAATTTCCAGGATATTTGGTCTGAAAATGTTACCTCGAGAGAGTTAAAAAGGTTTTTCTGTGTTTGGGCTATGTGACCTAGTTTTTAACCCCAGATGACAAATATTCGAACTTGAGCTAGAAATCATCAAACCAACCTTTCTAACAAATTTCCAGGATATCTGGGCTGAAAATCTTACCTCGAGAGTGTTAACAAGTTTTTTCTATGTTTGGGCTATGTGACCTAGTTTTTGACCCCAAATGACCCATATTCGAACTTGAGCTAGAAATCATCGAAACAACCTTTCTGACAAATTTCCTGGATATTTGGGTTGAAAATTTCACATCTAGAGTGTTAACAGTGTTTTTTCTATGTTTGGGCTCTGTGACCTAGTTTTTGACCCCTGATGATCCATATTCGAACATGAGCTAGAAATCATTGAAACCACCTTTCTGACAAAGATCCTGGATATTTGGTCTGTAAAAGTTACTTCTAGAGTGTTAACAAGGTTATTCCATATTTGGGCTCTGTGACCTAGTTTTTTCAACCCAGATGACCCTTATTCGAACTTGAGCTAGAAATCATCGAAATAACTTTTCTGACATATTCCCAGGATATCTGGGCTGAAAATCTTAAATCGAGAGAGTCAACAAGGTTTTTCTATGTTTGGGCTCTGTGACCTAGTTTTTGACCCCAGATGACCCATAATTGAAATTTAGATAGAAACCATTGAAACAACTTTTTTTTTAAATTTCTAGGATATTTGGGCTGAAAATATTACCTGTAGAGTGTAAACAAGGTTTTTCCATATTTGGGCTCTGTGACCTAGTTTTTGACCGAGTTTCGTGACAATTGAGGCTTAAAGTGACCCCTAGAGTGTTAACAAACGAAGTGTGGACGGATGACAGACGACAGGACGACGGACAATCATCGATCCTAATAGCTCACCCTTAGCCTACGGTTAAGGTGAGCTGAAAAGTAAACGCAGACCTCATATCGATCATGTCACGTTCAAGCTGATTTAAAAAATATCACGCAGCTAAGGTGTAGCCTTACCTGTTGAAATTGTTTTTGAATTGTTGACTGCACTGATCAGTGCACGCATTCTGTGGGCCTAATTTCCTCACTATTTGTCCATGAACGTGTTGAAGTTTGTCCTCGGTAAATGGTTCTAATGATTTACCAACTTTTTTAGTTATTAGACGACACGAAATATAGTTCCTATTCCGTTTATTTTTCAAAAATGTGTTTAAATTTGCCATGTTTGTTAGTCAGCGGCAACTATATCCAGACTTGGTTTCATTCAAACATACTTAAAATCATGAGCACGAGAGATTTTAAATTTGTGTTCAAAAAGTTTAAATAAGTCCGAATACTTTTATATTGATGAAATATAAACTATTGCATTGAGGCATTGTCATGCTATCCCGCTCTTTCAAAGCGTGTGTGTTTACCTCAAGTTTAAATCACAAAATGTCTTCAACATTCGGATCTACTTTCGAAATACGATCTTCGCAATTAAAATGATCAATGCATTCATTCTGTATTGGAAATCAATATGTTCAATGCACTTATTTAAAAATGCAAATTACATTTTCTCAAATATTTAAAGGCCCAGTCCCAGTAAATAATAAGAGAAACAAATAAAAATAAATGTATATCTATGATAATGTCTCATATAGTGTTTGATAAACCCCCAAGGTTAACATGGTCCTTTATTAAACAGAAATAGATGAGAAACACCAAGGGACTCGACCACTGTCTCACTATATGATAATGATGTCTATAAGTGGGCGGAGCATAGTGTTTTACAAACAGTACCTTAGCCGTTGCCGGGATCTTTGAGGTTTTAGTCCGGAGAAATAACTGGAGAAATGCTAAACATTTTCAAATAGAAAATTAAGCTCCTTTTACTGTTTTAGTGAAAAATCACCGATTCAATGTATCAATACTAGTTTCTTATGTTGTATATAAATAAGCTTTAAATTGAAGAAGATATGAAAATAACACTACAATAATGACTTTTTGTTTTAAAAAATATCTAAACGAAAAACTTCTTAGTTAAAAAATGGAAATAGTTGGTATATAGATCAACGTATAGTTTTTAGTATTAAGAGACCGCTCCGATAACTCAAACGTAGAGCATTCACTATGGGTGCGGAAGGTGGAGGTTTCAAAGCCATGCCGCGTGAAACCGAAATATGTTACAATATAGTACCAGTAGCTCCCTTGTCTAGCACTTGGCATTGAAAGGGTAGTACTGGTAAAATGGGGAACTCACCACTGATTCAACCCAGGAAAGTTGTATCCCGTGTATCAGTGTTTCACAACGAGCACGTTAAAGTTCCAAGAGGTATCTTCGCAAAAAGCTCAGGTATCGCACCTGAATCTCTTGTATATCAGGCTGTTTCTTCAGTTTTCCAAAGCATTTAAACACGAATCAAGTGCTATGCTCATTCTGGTGCTTGGTACACATCACCATCCTAGATGTTTAGAAGTGATAAGCGTTTTTTATTTATCTGACCTCTGGCTAACTCGTCATAATATTGAACCCTCCCAGTTACTAATCCCACATTGGATATATATCGGACCGATATATTTTATATATCGGATAGCTATCATTAACGATATATATCCGATATTGCTTTGCACATCAAGTCGGGTCGATATTTTGTCGGCAACCTATCGGGCGGATACCGGGCCTTTTATAAATTAAGTCATGTGTCCGTCATTGGTCAATCAACAGTTTGACATTATTTTAGATACATTATGGCTTCCCTTACATGTAATCTTTAGATTTGTTTTTTCTCTATATAACACCCTTAAATATGTTTTCACATTTCTCGACGCGCCAAGCTAAACGCTCAGATGCAGACACTATAAACATTATACCTCTCAAAAATTAAGTTCAATGTCCGCTCGGTTAGCTCAGTCGGTAGAGCGTTGGACTGTTAATCGGACAAACCGAGTTCGATTCCAGGGCGGACCAGGTCACTTCTGTTGTGATTGGTTATGAAATCCTTTCTACGACCATTCGCACTGTACCACTGCCCCTGGCATGTACAGAAGTTGTCAGTTCCTTGCAGAAGTGAAGGCACCTAGTACTGGTTCACCGCCCAGGATAGGTGTGCGGTGGTTGAACTGTCACTCTGGGACCCTTCAATGTGCTCACGCCGGGACCTGGAGTATAAACTACTAACACCACCACCACCAATTAAGTTCAATCTTCTTAGAGATAAATAAATGAAACTATTTATAAAAGCAATGTACATGTATATACATTTTTAATGCATGTTTTCATAAATTAATTTATTTGGTCATATTCAAGATATTTAAAAGGCAAGTTTCAAACAAATGAACGTAAAATCAAGTAAAATAAATATTAAATGGATGTAGTAAATATATGCAGGAAGAAAGATTTTCACCAGCCGTGATGATATCGGTCCCTATATATCTATCCGATATCTTAAAATATGTCGGTCCGATGTTGGACCGATATAGTTTCTGCTCAGCGCAAAAGCACTAATAAAATATTCAATATTTTTTTAATATTTTGATATTCATAGAAAAATGCATTTGCGTGGATCTTTTTATTTTTAGCACATGCTTGTAGTACATTGTTTCATTTGCGGATCCCCTGAATTTGTAAAATTTACATTTCAGGTCAATATGTTACACAAAATGTGCAGAATTTTCACCAGAATGTATCATTTCTGACTAAAAGTAAACATTTTCTGAGGATAGATAGCCCAATCCCCATATGTCATTCGTAGAGCCTATATTTTGTGAGTTCGTTGGGGAGGAGTACACACACTCTAAGTAACCAAACCCACAGTCAACCTCCCATACCTCCCCTTTAACATTCAATACTTCTTTTGATTCACTTTCTGTGGCGTTGTTTGCCTACTTGTTCGCAATGTGCCGTTCAATCGATGTTAAATTCTTTTACTTTAATATAAGCCATGTCATATATGCTTTCTCATTGCTTGTGGTATTGAATTATATCACGGCTATAAACCATGTAATTTAAGAGGTCATCCTCGACGTAGACAAACACTTCTTTTTATCCCTGGACCCTTTTTGTTTTAAGTGTCGCATTAACAATTGAAATACATGGTGTCTTTGTGTTAGTTTTTTACACTTTAATAGTTATTTACAAAGATATATTTCAAACATTGTAAAGCCGTTCTTAAAATTAAAGACATGTCCCATGCAGTTTAATTTCTCCAAACATGAAAAAAGCTTTTCTTTTCTTATTAGATCGTTGAAGCTTGTAAAGAGGTAATTGAAATGCATGCATAGGACTTTGCTCAAGAATGGAATCAATAAACAAAAGCTTCTATTCTAATTGCTATTTGATAGTTTTACTTTCATAAGCAAATATTTGTATCACTCCTGTGACAAAGTTCTTAAGGACTTTATCTTGGGTATGGAAGCACTGTGTGGGAACGGACACTGGAAATATCTCAAAAAGTGATAAATCGATAAGCGTTTGATTTTGACACATTGGCAGTTTTCTATCATTTTTTTTTGTATTTTATGGTGATATATTTAACAAAATCGAAAAGTTTTGACTTACTTGATACTGTGCAATTTACGACTATGATGGAAATGTATCTCCTCTTTTGTATAATAGCCCAATTCTCGCCGAAAGTTGCATGATCGCTCACATTTATGTTCATTTATGTGGTACGATTTCAAACATAAATCAACAAATTTAAAATAAAAATAAAAACTGAATCGAGCGATTTTATTGTAAGTACCTAATCTAGTAATGTGTAAAATATCAACATGATATATTTTGTTGTTACGAAGATATTCATACATTTTCATGCCCTGGCAGTGTATTGGGGATAGATGAAGCAAATAAATAACTGCACAGGGGATAGCTATTAAGTGGACTGAGGATAGTAACGATGTATTTAGAATAACGAGACTGTGATTATGATAACGGCTATTTTTTACCTATACGCGAGCTCGAGGGAAATTGTTCGATGTTGTCCATATCGAGGGATGGGAGCAAAAACATGTTGTTGTTTTTTGTATCTTTATGCACTTAAAACTGTTTCATTCATACATATTAGTTAATCATGATGTGTTTTTCACAAGCATCAATATCTAAATATTTGAAATACGCCGGTAATCTGATTTATTGGGTAACACAAAACATATGGCCGTAGAATTTATGTGGTGTTTGCGATTTATATATATATATAGTATTCCTTTGTAAATCAAGTAGGTACGTTTTTGCACACAGAAAGTCACCAGTAGGGAATGAGATATTGTGATCAAATTTGGAAGACGTAAAGCTTTTTTCTAAGTTTGGGTCGATGTTGGTATTACTTAGAACAGAATAATGGTCTCTGCTCGTTCATTTCAGTGAGAAAGAATGTAGTGTGACCAACCCTGATATTTACGCAGCTTGCTTATAAACGTTCATTTAGGAGAGCATGGATCAAACTCATTGTTACCTGAAGTTTGCTCTATAATTTCTTATCAAATTATACTCTCACTTTTTGCAGATTATTTGAAAGTTCGAAATAGACATATTGTGACTATATTAACAGTGTTACTATAAATTTTTGTCCCATTTTACATCACCAGGACACACATTTCTCAACTTTGAACTATCCCCAGTACATAATACGGCTATCCCCAGTACAGTACTGTAAACATTTCTAAGGGCATATCTTTAACAGTTTAAAAGTTACATGTCATTTCTTACAATAACAAGAGCTGTCACAGAGACAGCGCGCTCGACTATTCCGCCGCTTTTCAATGTAAGGATTAAAAAGTTTTGGTGAAACATGCATGGATCACTTTAGATTAGATTTCAATGCAATACATGGTGTGCTGAGATATTAACGTAAATGTGGTTACATGCACAATTTTAACGAGAATTTCTAAGTCTAATAATAAAGGGCCATTATTTGCAAAATACAGTTATCTTACTTGGTTATTCAATTAAGTTGGGTGGTTGAATACCATTGTATAAAGTCTCAATGCAATACATCAAATAGTTGTTGAGATATTATCCTATGTGTGCTAACATGCAAGACCTTAACCAGAATTTTTAAGTCGCATAATAAAGGGGCAAAAATTATATATTTTAAAAGATAGAGTTATCTTACTTGATTAAATAAGAAGGTTAAATAGATGGGAGCCTGTGTGTAAAGTTTCAATGCAATACATGATGTATGCGCTGAGGTATTGACTTAAAAGTGGTTACCTGCAAAACCGTAACCAGAATTTCTATGTTGAATAAAAAAGGGGCCATTATTTGAATTTAATGCAAACTGGAGTTATCTTACTTGGTTATTTAAGTAGAATAGATGGTTGAGTACCATTGTATAAAGTCTCAATGCAAACCATCAAGTAATTGCTGAGATATTAACCTATGTGTGCTTACATGCAAAACCTTAACCAGAATATCTAAGTCAAATGATAAAGGCCCATAATTTGCATTATATTAAAAAGTGCTATCTGGGAATACATATCTAATGTTTCAATGCAATACATGATATATTTGCTGAGATATTGACTTAAATGTGGTTACATGCAAAATCTTAACCAGAACTTCTAAGTCGAATAATAAAGGGCAATTATTTTGCATTAAATGCAAACTAGAGTTATCTAACTTGGTTAATTAAGTAGGTTGGATGGTTTACAACCATTGTATAAAGTCTCAATGCAATACCTCAAGTAATTGCTGAGATATTAACCTATGTGTGCTTACACGCAAAACCTTAACCAGAATTTCTAAGTCAAATAATAAAGGACAATTATTTGCATTAAATGCAAACTAGAGTTATCTAACTTGGTTAATTTAGTAGGTTGGATGGTTGAGTACCATTGTATCAAGTAACAATGCAATACCTCAAGTAGTTGCTGAGATATTAACCTATGTGTGCTTACACGCAAAACCTTAACCAGAATTTCTAAGTCGATTAATAAAGGCCTTTTATTTGCATTATATTCAAATAATTGTTATCTAACTTCATTAATTTAGTATCTTAGATAGTTGGGAATACATATCCAAAGTTTCAATGCAATAACTGATGTATTTACTGAGATAATGACTTAAAGGTGGTTACATGCAAAACCTTAATCAAGGTGTGAAGCCAACGCCGACGCCAACGCCACCGCCGACGCCAGGGTGAGTAGTATAGCTCTCCTTATTATTCGAATAGTCAAGCTAAAAATAGCTGAGCTTATTTTTGTGAAATCCTTCGATTCATATTTTTTATTTATTCGATATATTTCCTAAAAATAACAATTAATACTTGTCGAAATTCTGTAAGTTTTGAGGTGATCATCTCAAATTTAAAGAAAGATTTTACGATGTCTGCTAAATCGTAAGCACTTTAAAGTATAACATAGGCCAAATTTAGCATTCAGCTATTAGTTCAAACACTTGCTTCATTTGTGGATACGGTAGATATGCGTAAGCACAGCAAGATCTTACTTCTGCTAAAGAAAAACAACTGCATAATTGTCTGTTTACTTATCACTTTTTGAGCTATATCCGGCGTCCGCTCCCCCACAGTGGGAAGGATGCATGGAAATGATTTCTGACAGTGACATCGTTGGTATTGCATCTTACCTTTAGCAAAAGTGTCACTCATTTCTTTTAAAATTGAAGGATCGCCGATTTTTATTGTCAATCATTTTGATACAAAGCATACTAGACCGGTACCCTCATACTCCGTTCTCACAAAATGTGTGTTTGTTTATTTACGAAAAGTAAGGTATTAAAGGTACCCGTTCATAACTTAACTTGCATGTATACCATGTATTCACACTCACTAAGTTATACACATACAATCGTCTATTCAAAGCCGAAATACATGACAATCTACTTGTTGATGAAAACAACACTATAACAGACATCAACAGGAATGGGCTCGCCATAACTAAGCTTAACTATGTTTTAGCGTAAGGCAAAAAAAATAAAACCTCGAGTTGATAACCATTTTTCTAGCAAACAATACCAACCAGTTTGTCCCCAAAATGAACATTTATGTCGCAGTATGGATGCACATGGGTGGTATTCAAACGTATACACTTGTTGACTAGTCAGCTATTGAATATCATCCGATATTCACTGGAAGGAAGTTATCATTGTGAACAGCATCCGGTATAAGTTTGCAAATCCGGTTTACTTGCAAACTTAGATCTTAGATATCAACTTCAAAAGTGACACATAGAAAGTTTGGGCATTAAATAAGAAATATTTTAAGTAAAATTAAAAAAATATGAAAATTTTAATTGATTTCTCCGGTTGGCCACCAACCAGATTTAAGGTCCCCCGCGGGGTTTTGGCAAACTCCAACTGGAGAATTTTACATATGAGCCGAAACGGGGGAAAAATCAGCAATTGGAAAAAATCAAATATTACAATTTGGAACAGAAAAATACATTTCTATTTATGTTTGTAGTACTAGATTAATAAACATAATAAAAATCTAAAAAATTATAAAAAAAAATGATCTTGTAAAAACGGCTCTCCAATTGGGGAAAATTCCAGTTGGAGAATTCCACAGTCAATTTCTATTGATAAAAAACGGGGGTGTTTTAAAAGTATTGAAATTGTTTTAAGTGAAGTATTTTATGGTTGAAATTGATCCCAAAGAGTTATATTCATATTAACATGTACGTGAACTGTTATTTTGCACTAAACAAGCATTTAATGCATTAAAACAAGTTGTTTACCTTTCCAATAAAACAAAAGTTGACTGACACAGACAAAAAATATGCTAAGGAGAACAACTCGATACAATCGTAATAACTCGGCCTCCTCCGACAAAGCTTCGAGATAGACCTCGTTATACAATCGTAACAACTCGGCCATGGCCGAAATGTTCCGTGCGACTTAAAACTGTGTCCAAAAGCCTTGCAGGTGCCCTTCATGTGTATATTGTTCTGTTTTGACAGAATGAAATGAAGAAAAGCCGTCAAACTCATACTTATAAGTTGGATATTTATTTTTTGTGTACGGAACTAATATAAAATAACATTATCTGGTAATATTTCTTGTTTTTATTATATTTTATAGACCCAATATGCTTTAACCCGGAATCCTGATCGGAACAACTACCCACTTTTGATTCTAAACAATTTGTACGTGAAGGATTTGCCATATCAAAAATCTAAAAAAAAATCCGTCAACGTCAATTATTTGGACTAGAGATCACAGAAGTTGGTGATCACAGAAGTTGGAGGATTTCCTCTGTATAACATCTGCTGGGGAGAAATAAAGTTGGGATATATACATGTCATGATATTATTGCTCATTAATTTAATATTGTAGATTATTCAAGAAAATAACAATGCAAGATGTTACCTGATTTCGAGTATTACATCGGTGTTTTCACTTGTGACGTTGTGTACAATCTAAAACAGTGATCTTATATACAACTGCGTCAGATTTGCGAATTATTTTTCCTATTCTGAAGCCTTATGGTCCTAGATGCTCGAAAATATTAAATACTTTTAAAAAGAATAACTTATTAATTTTCATTTCCTGGTGGGCTCAATTTTGTTCTGGTTCCCGGCATCTAATCATACAGTAAGATTCTGGCACGAATTGTTCAATGGCGTACGCGCAGTAAATAGGTAAGTATGGGAAGTTTTTTAAAACGCTGATCATCGGAAAATCATTTTGGGTAAATAATTAGGTATTTAAATTAAATACTACTGACGGTTTATTTTTTGTATTATCTAACGTGATTTTGCAGAGAACAGTCAAAGTCACTTGCATAGTTTTCGGATAGACAATCCTGATTTTTTATTTCACACACACTGGCCATAATCATATATTGTATAAAAATGCCAAAAAATGTGATGCAACTGCATTAACGCTATGTTGTTTATATTTTCTGTTTCAGCCAAGAGATGGACCATTTATACTATAAGTCCCATGATCGATTCCCAGGATTCCAGGTGATCACATCACGTTGTGGCCCAGATCATTCATATTCTACATCTACCAGTAGTATTCAAACGCCACCGAAGAGATATTCAGAAAAAAGGAAAAGGGGGAGTGTAACACCTACAGGAAAGACCCCGCAACAGTTGTCCAAGAAGGCTACCTTTGTAAGTTGCTTTTCCCATAAAAATAGAATTTGCATTACACATTTTGTGTAACAATGTATTTCATATTTAATATTAAACCTGCAACAAGATTGCACGGTTTTTGGTACTATGGAATGGCTTCATACACTTTCTGTCACATGCCTTGGTTAAAGCTAGTTGATCAACAACATTGCCTGAACATTTTAGCCTAACACAGCCTTGGCGACTACAGTCAAGATGGCTTGTACTTCATTTCACATCTGATAATGTCCTCCAACACAAGTTGAATTTGTTTTAAGTGTCATGCAGGATTCTAGGGAACATAGATTTCAGTGATATTTGTAGTTATATTTGTATCCACAAAATCTGTCTCCTCGTGTGCATTAGAGCAACTAGCTTTTTTGGAAAAGCAGACTTAATGAACTCAATACAGCAGAGTTGTACGTCATTTTTATAAATAATTATCATCATGCATAATACATAGTTATCATGTTCAATCTGATTCAGGAAGAAACAAGACATGTATCCTGGACGAAGGAAGAGAAAGCCTATCTTCAAAAATATTCAAAGCGTCCGCGAAATGGGGTTTCGGAGACCGCCTTCTGGAAGGACTGTGCTGAGGCAATGGAAGTTCTATTTCCCGGAAAGTCAAGAACGGGTAATACATTTTCAAGTGACACTTGTAATAATTAATGTTTTGTAAGTGGCATGCTTAATTCTGGAGCACCATTGTCTGTTTTGTTTAATGATTTTGACATGTTTGACAACATATAATACTAGAAGCTTTTCAGCTATGAATTCCTAACCAAATTCTGCATTATTCTTTTCTGATATTGTGTTTTTATTTTAAAAAAGGGTAACTTAAATTATCTGGGTTTTTTTTACTTTCATTATTATTTTTACAGGGCATTCCTGTAAGAGTGCAGCTAGAAGACTCTGTCTTAATGATGAAATGAATGCTTCTCTGCCCACTCCGGATACGTCCAATACAGAAGAGATAAACACTGCTTCAACAGGCATACTACAGACTGCCGAAGTAGGAGTGCAAACTGTATGGTCTTTTTCACATATGCAAACAAAGTAATTAAGTTCTCCTTCTTTGAAGAGATGAAATAACCATTTTTCTCTGATTCAATGACCTTTTAATACTGCCCATTTTAGCTCACCTGAGCTCACCACGTCCGTCGTCCATTGCATGTTGTCTGTCGTTAACATTTACCATGTAAACACACCCGAGGTCACATTTTTGCCGTAATCTTCATTAATCTTGCTCTGAACAAATATTTAAATGATATATATATATAGGACGAGATCGAATGAGAGTCATTGAGAGTCACTAGGTCAAATCTAAGAAAAATCTTGTTAACACTTGATGCAACATTCATGACTACCTTTAGGAATCCTTGTCAGAAGAGCTTAGAAATATTCAATTCTGAGTCAGTTGTGGTCAAAAACTAGGTTGTCTTGGCATTTTGTACATGAATTTTAAAATTTTATTGGCCATATTTGACTTTAACTTTATAAAAATTTGTTTAGCCAGTTCGGGTATTTGGTAAAATTTTGATGGATTCACATCATTAACTCGGTAGCTCAGTTGGTGGAGTGCCTGCATGGTGTGCAGGAAGTCCCGGGTTCAGGCCCTTGTCAATAACTGCTTGGGCTGTTGTTGCATATTCCAGCAGCCAATTCAGAGTGTCCTTTGACTTGTTTGTACTAGTTATATATATATATATATAATTAGACATAAGGAAAATTTATGTGAAAGTATGTTGGGTGTGTGCTGTTTTAACATGTCAGGTAAATGTTTGTTTTTAGGTCTGAAGTCAGTGAAGGTGAATGGTTATTCATAGAGCCAATGAGGACTATACAAGTAAGAATGAAACCTTTTTGGAATATAACCATTTCCTCCTCATTTTACAACCACTGTTTAAATGACTAAATTCTTACTATCATGAACAGATTTTTACTACTGGGCATCGTGCTAGTGGTTTGACATGAAGACTGTAAGATATTGGGTTGAATCTAAGATTATTTAAAGTTTCTCAGATATATTGATGCTATTCTGGGATATATACTAAGTTTGCAGGAAAATATGTAGTAATACCATATTTCAGTAATTTTAAATACTAAACAGATATTGAAGTATCTCATTTGTTGCAAGCAGTTCTATGATGTGTTGTAAAATTTTCTTTGTTACTTTATTATGTTATACAGTGTTCCAGTCAGGCCGCAGAACATTTGAATCAGACAGCCTTCAAAAGACTGCGGCGATTTCCTCCTTTGAGACAGGAAGACCGAATTTCGTTAATGGAAACATTGTGTAAGCATAGTGTTTGTTTTTTTCAAACCTTTTCATCGTGCCGCTGTGCTGTCCTCCTTTTCCTGGTCCGCCATGCTTCCCTTCTTGTGAGCCAATCCACCAGTGCATGGCATATTTCTCATCATACTACATAAAGCTTGGCCTTAATTATAATAATGTTATCAGTTAATGCTGTTTTGTGAAATGATAATGCAAGTATTTTATAAAGTTTAAAAATAATGTAACATATTGTTTCTTTTCGGAATGAATAAATGATTTTCCTGTGCATATATCTGGTAGTATACCTGTTTACAACAATATAAATGTTCATGTTAAGAAACAGTGAAAACAAGCGTTTTGTCTGTTCACTTTGGCCTTCTTTTCTTGTGATAAGGAAATGAGGCCTTTGTGAAAAACTGTGTAGTAGTTCATATAGCGTGGATTAACAGTGGCTTCTGCATTAACCAACTAAGAAAAATGCATGTGTAGCAGGAATGCTATGAATTTCTATTCAATTCATTTAAACTTTATCTGATATTTTTGCAGGTTCTTGTACTGCCGCGGAGAAAATCATGCAGTCTCCACTACGAGGGAGTGGTGGTGTTAGTTGTTTATACTCAGGGTCCCGGCGTGAGCACATTAAAGGGTCCCAGAGTGACAGTTCAACCACCGCACACCTATCCTGGGCGGTGAACCAGTACTAGGTGCCTTCACTACTGCAAGGAACTGCCAGCTTCTGTACATGCCAGGGCAGTGGTACAGTGCGATTGGTCGTAGAAAGGATTTCATAACCAATCACAACAGAAGTGACCTGGTCCGCCCGGGAATCGAACCCGGGTTGTCCGATTAACAGTCCAACGCTCTACCGACTGAGCTAACCGGGCGGACTACGAGGGAGCATAATTCTTGAGGTTTTATACGATATCGAAAATAGTGCAAGAAACTGTGTACTCCATGGAACAAGTTATGAGGAACTTTGCAGTTTTAGCTGGGATGATGTATGGAAGAACTTCATACCAAACAGCCTCTTTTGGCTGAAGTTTTGTTGGCCGTAACATTACCAACCAGTAAAATAGGACATTCTTCAGCAACCAATTCACTAGTTCCAGTAATCGGAGCAATCTATGGCATGCTCATGAAGCAGAGGTTTCATGAACTATCATTAGTGCAGAAGGTTGTGACCATCACACTTGCCAATGAACAGACTCATCAGAAAGTAAATAGTGTTACTGTTCAAACGTTTGCGTTTTCCGTTTCTTTTTGTTTGTTGATGCATGAACTGTTTTATAGCAGAAAGTTCATTGAAACATGGTTTATGCATACATTATTACTGATTTTTTTTCCAGCCACTAGCACGGATCAATTTGTAATTTGCCATCTATTTTTGTGACCGAGGCACCATAGAATTACACCATAGATAACCAATAATCCTTATTACCATTAGTTTATGCAATGAGGAAAAAATCAGTGTGTTGAGTCTTAACCTGATACTTGGATATTCAGTGGGTGTTTAACTGTAAAGACAGGATGCATGAAGTACAAAATTATTTGTTCGATTAATGGCGATATTCATTTTAATCTGATCTTCTTTCATGTGAATTTTCTGTTAAATATTTGTCTTTGCTATTTTGAGCTTGTTTGAAAAGATTAGAGACTTTGATCACCATTGATGAGTTTCAATACTGTTGAATGTTAATAGTTATCTTGTTTGTTAAGGTCTCAAAAATATGTTTGCTTTCTGGTCACCCGAAATAACCCAAAAATTCACTTGATATTAGAATTTTTTGGCAGTTTATCCGAAATTATATTAAAATTCAAGACTATTTGGTTTGTTTGTATGGTTTATAACCAACAAGATTCAAACTAAGACTGTTTGGAAATGACGGTTATTTGAACTATTTTTATTTGCCTATTTTTTTTTTTAAATTGAAAGCATTAAATTAATGAGAAATTCAATATTCTGTATCAAATTTAACCACCTTTGCTATAAGATTTTTAAGACAATTATGGCAATTTACCTCTATAAAAATATAAAAAAAATTATGACCAACCATTGTCAGTTTGGGCACGGTGACCAAAAAAAAGACTTTTTTTAGGCCTAATATCAAGACAGTTGAAAAGTTCTTGTCTGTTGTTTAAATTTTTATTATTATTTATTCTATTTCAGTGTTTTACTCTCAGTACTATTGAAATTGTGATCTCTGACATAGTCACCATTGTCCTTTGTTATTTACTATCCAGGTTTGGATCAAGCTATTCTCATCTAATAATGATAAAACTTTGCACTGCAAGTACCCATAATGTTGAAAAAGGCATGCTTTTTAACTATTTTTGAGAGTGTTATATTGAACATCTATTCATTTGATAAAATGCAGTCATTGCTTTGATTATAAATCTTATTATGGTAATTTTTTTTGTAGAATTATAAATTTTCAAAAATAAAGCAAGGTACTGAAGTAAATTATTTTTCTTATTTGCACACCTGAGCACAATGTGCTCAAGGTGAGCATTGTGATTGTATTTTGTCAGTCGTTTGTCCATTATCAATGATTGTTTCAAACCACTTCTTCTCCTTAATCGCTTGGCCAAAAGTAATGAGATTACTTATAAACCAGCAAAGTGGATAACAAATTATCTGGCTAAATGACTAAAACAATACATTTTTTATGAAATTTGTAATAAACATTGGTAAGCAAGTTTATTTGAACATCCTAGGCAGATTTTTGTATCATCTGGACTAAAATACTAATTTATATAGAAACAATGGTATGTTTTGCATTGATGTGAGATACATTATCTTCACTTCTAATAATTTTCAGGTTTATGATCGGTTGCAACCACTTGGTATTACTTTGAGCCACTCGGGATTGTTGTCCACAATGGATACAATATCTGGACATTTCAAGACTGAATTAATAGATGCAATAAAAGAAAGAAAACAATTTCGAATAGTTGGCGACAATATTAACTTTCAGCTTGGTGTTGCTCATGCTAGGAAGAGTAGTGGTAAAATTCGACACATGGAACATTGGTTTGGATCCACTTCCATAGTTCAGAACATGTCTTTTGATTACCTCTCTGACCAGTCACCTCAATGTGATCTAAGGATTCTACCCGTTGCAAGTTTTCTGTTAGCAGATGATAATTGGAAGTATTTGATAGATGATATGAATCGACCCGTTGCTAGAACTCTTACAGAATTCTTTCCTTGGCTCAAGTTTGCCAAGAAAGCAGCAAATGAGGACATACTAGGAGAGCATAGTCAACTTCTTCACGAGAAGAATAAAGTAATACCACTTCCTATAATGGCCAAAAACGAGCAAAAGTATTCAGATGTTGTTGACATTCTCGACAGTTATGAGTCACTAGTGAATTCTGTTCATATAAGTGCTGGAATGCCACCAGAGCCTGTACATATCGGCGGAGATCAGTTGACTCGAGAACGATTCTCTGGAGCCAAACGTCTCCGTGCCGCAGCATTGACCCCAACAGAGAGATTTGAAAACTTAAAGCCAATTACATTTGAATTGTTTCACCTGCAAATGACTGTGCTATCTAGCTTTTACCAAATTCTTTACCATACATCAAACACTGAAATTTTCACATTGCATGCTAAAAAAATCCGTTTACAACGAAAAGATGCAGATGGCTTGGATGTCAAGAACCACTACAATGACTGCAAGGAGTTGGCCGTCTCCTTCATTAAATCTTACATAGTGGAGGCAGCATGCGAGTACTTTCAGGTAGAAGATACAAACGCTGTCCCCAATATTCAACTGCCTGACTGTACAAACATGAGCAGCGAGGACATCAACAAGTGGCTATGTGAATTAGTTAGGCCTTTAGATGAAAGAGTCTTGCGTGACAGTAGAAATGCTCTTGATAAAATTCAACCAGTTTCAGCCGAAAACCATGATTATGGTTGTGACTCCATGCATGTATATGGCAAAGTTGTTCTTGAGATTGGTCTGGTTTATCTTCGGTTGAATGATGTCATCAAAATTCCAGACAGAAATCGCCTACTGAGAACTTTGAAATACTTGATGGTGTTTCTAAAAGGCCACAACCACAGGTCAAAGTATGCACTTGAAATTCTGCAGTTTCTTTGTCAACAGCTTGCAAAACTCAGTGAAAAGGTTGCTAATAGCAGTTTGTATGGCCTGTTTGTTAACACTGGTGGGAAAACAAATACCCATATACCAGCTGATCTCCAGATGGAGCATCTTGTAAGAGTTACAAAGAACCATCTCAAATCCATGTGTTCCAATGTATCAGAGGCATCAATGAAAAACAGAAGCTCATCCTTTCATGGAATGAATGAAATCTCTGACAAATATGACACAGAAACGCATGTTTGTAGACGGGCTCAGAAACACAAGACACCATCTTCCTACCAAGATGAGCTTCACTTAATAACAGACTTGAGATCAGTAAGACCTTTCCACCATGTGTGTGGGCGGTGCATTCAGTCACTGAAGAACATGCCAAAGAATCCAATCACAAAACTCGATATGGATGAACTCGTTTTGTGGATTGAAAAACACAAACTCCATATGTACTACGACGTTGGGCATTAAAGTCTAATAAAAATGCATGTGCAAAGCTATATTTATATATGATACACGCGATGATCAAAGTGAACCAGTGTGATAGTCTATGTATGTAACTGTGCGTAATAAATTATGCATTGTCTACATTTAGCTTGCCAACACTCCTAGAAGCCATAATTTTGGCACAATCTTGATGAAACCTGGTCAGAATGTTACTTTGCAAATATCTAGGCCAATTTTTATTACATTTTCCAGATTGGATACACATAAATACATTTACTATTGAACCTGTCTAAAGAGACCAACCTTGGAAAAGTGGTTATTCATATATTAATACACATATAAGAGACATGGTTTGTTTGGAATATGCTTAAATCATACATTGTACTTTAGACAAAAGAGAAATGGAGATACACTTTTAACATAATACTGTTTATATCAGCTAAATTTCATAATCAATGGAATTCATTTTAATTTTAACAAATACTTTATATAATGCTACCGAGCATTTGACTCGATTTTTATGCAAAAATATACTTGTACATATAATTCTCACACCTGCACAGATGCATGTAAACATAAAAAGACCGCAAAGTCTGTTCAAGTCTTAGTATGAGTCAGTTTAAATGCAATTCCATAGTATTATCGAGACAAAAGCTTTAGGAGCTCAAGTTTTAATCTCCCCTGGACAACTAGGGAAATTTCACTTGCCCATCAATCAAATTACCCATGATGGCCAAATCGGGCATATGATTTCCACAACATTGTCTAAGAATAAGGAAAATGGGTGCATATTCAGTTTATTTTATTAATAGCTGAGAAAAATCCCATTCCAAACCAAGATCAGATTGGCAGATATTACAACAAATAGTTGGCCTATCAGACAGATCAAATCCAAAATGTTCATTTATAAATTCCCTCTTGCATTTGTCTGTTTTACAATAATCCTTCATGCTTGCTTGCATGTGCTGAATACCTAGGTCACTGTTATTGTAGTACAGGATGGCATTAGCATGTGCACCATCTCTTCCGCACCGTCCGATTTCTTGAACATATGCTGAAAAAAATGTGTATAATGCCTATAATATTTAATTTTGTAATTGTTGTCTGCTTGGTCTGATGATGTTTTAAAATACAGTATTAAATAGTATTACAGACAAGAAGTTCTGTTTAGAGAATGTAGAATATGTTATATTATTATATTTCAGATGTAGTAAAGTAAAACTAACATTTCATTATAAATATAAATCATAAATATGTTGTGACATGGTCATTTGTTTTAATGTTTATGATTATATCTGAACATTTTATGCTAAATAAAGCATATTTTTTATTTATATGTTTTAATTTAGTTCACAACATTAAAGTATTAAATAAAGGGTTTAGTAAAGAGATAAATCTATTACTTTCTAATGAAGATGGCGGGCCAGCATGTATCACACGCTTGACATGCTGCAGGTCTGCTCCCATGCCAAGAGCCACTGATGCAAATACCAGTCTGATGCTGCAATGCTCTGGCGGCTTTTGAAGACTATCCAGGATCATCTGTTTCAACTGTAAACAGAATGTGTCAAAGATTATCACAATGACCTTAAACTTTGGCGTAAATAGCCCACTAGCAACTACATTGAAAGAAGTAGTATTCAATATGTACCTGATTCAATGACTTCTGGGTACTTAAGGAATACTTTTTCATAAGTAATGCTTACAAAATGTGACTGATACCCCAAGGTACCAAATTGATAGTGAATAAGGACTATAAACGTCAAAGTTTGACGTCAAATTATATCCCTTTATTATCTTCAGAACAGAGTTATCTTTCTTTATGCACATCTACAAGTCATGTTCTTCCATTTGGTAGTTTGATCAAAATCCGACCAATCGTGTAGGAAACTTGCGCTTACAAGCTCTATGGACAGACGGATGGACAGGGTAATTCCAATATACCCCATAAACTTTAGTTCTGAGGGTAAAATTATTTACTTAGTACATGTTTGTTTTAAATGACTCTGTCTTAATGTATTTACTTAATGGATTAAGCTGATACTTGCCTTACCACCCACTGCTGCCTTCCATTGAGGAGTGGAACATCACTACCCGTGCATTTTCTGGAATCTGATCACAAACATAGAACTTGTTATTCAGGATTTCTCTGGCCAGCTGGTATCCGTAGCCTATCCACTGCATAGACTTACAGTAAATAACAGTGATTGGGAACTGGCTACCTAGATCATTGAGCTCGTGCAGTACCCTTTCAAAGATGTAATCATAGGGAGTGCTTGCACAGTTTCCTCTGGCAGTAGCGCTTGGTCTTTTTAGCACAATAAGTTCAATGTTTGCCTTTGTTGGCGGAGCACAAACACATTCACAATCTATGAGATGTAAGTTTTTAATTAGTTATCTTTGTCCAACACATGTCACCGTTGCTGAAAGAGCTAACACATTACAAACAAAAACAGATCTTAAGTTAGCTAGTTGTTTGTAATTAGGTCTAAAGTCGTCGCCCCATTCCAAAACGCAATGTGCCTCATCAATGACTAAGAATGTTTTTCTTTCATTCATATGTTCACATCTAAACAGCTCAATGATGCTCTTGTTATTTAAAATGTCCTCTGGATGGCAAAAAATATACTTCACTTTTCCATCTTTGACGGGACCTAAATCACTTTCCGCTGAAAGACAAATAGCTGAGTCACCAAGCTTCTGGCACTCTTGCACCATGATCACGTTTAAAGGTTCCACTACTAATACTAAACAAGCTGGGTCAATAAATGGAAGAATTTCAAAGATAAGAGATTTCCCATAGCCAGTTGGGAGACAGCAGACACAATCCTTTCCAGAAAGCAGCACATTTAATGTTTTTGCTTGCAGAGGCTTTAATCCAGGAATTTCAGTTTTATAGACCTTGTTGAAGGTTTCTAAGGCCTTTGAATATTCTTGTTCCTGGAAATATAACAAAATATAATAAATAATTAAAGATCCATTTTTTTGTATATTGACACCTTAATATCAATATCAATATTTTATCCCAAACATGACTATGTTGGGTACATAAAAAAAACTATATACCCATGTATTTCTGACCATTTGGACTTTACCTAAACAAAATTATAGCAATTATAGACATGATTTCTGGTATATATTTATTTGTAGGGGTATCATTGGATTCCATCCAACTCATAAGTGCGATATTTTGGACATACAGGTAATGATAGACATCAGGCGATGAATGTGCATTTTAGGGGCTTGTCATTTTTGCAAGTATTACAAGAAGAGCAACTCACAGTTCAAATGCATATCTGTCCCTGTGCTGACGGATGTGGTCAAAGTAACATCTAGGTTTGAGGTTGAAATCTTTTTTGCTTATGAAGCAATTATAGCTCTAGTTCTGGCTTCTATAACTTTAATGTTGATATTTATTTTTTGATGTTTACAACACATTAAAGTTATGGCGTAACCCCCATAGTAAAGTCAACCAGAATGTGATGATGCAATGCAATCACATGACAATGATGACGTCGATGGATTCTATTTATAGCATCAGATTCACATTGTTCATTTAGTTGAATCCAATTGCAGTAAGGCTGTAAATACCTTTTGATTAGTAAAAAAATTTTATTTATTCCAAATTTGTTATTAGTTATTTATTAATTATTCGAAATAGAAAAAATAACAGCAAAATAAACACTAGGTCACATGGGTATTTTCTGAAAATCTTGGTGTCACGTGATTAAATTTGAACACAACTATGACCTAGATAAGGAATGCTTGTAATAGGATTTATTAAAATGCTAAATCAACTATCTTTAAAGTGGTTTTTGGTTTTGAAAATGAGTTTGTGAACTACATTTTACTTCATTTACCTAAGGATACAGCTATTTTGTCTGTACAATGCATACAAGTGAAATAACAGCGTGATATAAAAATCTCACGAATTCTGGTAGGGTTTGGATACGGCGTTCTCTTCAGCGAACACATCCAAAAAGGTAATATATAACGTGTTCGCTGAAGTTCTTTAGCTATTAGAACTCTATTTATATTTAGAACGTAATTTAAAAATACATTTTTTTAAGAAAAGGCACTGATCTGAACGTGTTTAAAGGACAAATATAACTTGTACCATGAAATAAAGGTATTAAAATCACTATAAACGTTCACAAACCTAATGTCACAATGATGTCCGAATTTATACAAAATGCATAATTGTCCGAAAACTATGCAAGTTTATCATATCTGTAAATATGCTAAAAAGATATTGCTCTAAAGCAATTTAACGTTACCTTTACATTTATAATATATTTTCAAAGACACTCAACTTTTGCTTACCGGATGATCAATAAATTAAGAAATCCCCTTAGATTTGTTTACACATCGCGTCCGACATTGATTGGCGTGAGCCTGACTCTCTGCGTAGCAGAAAGGGGAAGGAACTCCAGACTAGGCAATCGAGCTATATGATTGGTTAAGATAGCATCCGGTGATTACGGAAATTACCGATGGGACTAGAAGACAGTATCCGGATGGTCGTATCCGGAATTGACAGACGACGAAGACGAATAAACGAGTATTGGAAAATTGGAAAATAAACGACCGCCACCTACTTCTAAAAACATCGATTCGTCGATTTTAAGGGTATATTTGCCATTTATTTTTAAGAGAAATTCCCGAAACGTTTTTTTTTTTTTTTAAGTTAATAGAAAGTGATCAGACTGAGAATGAATTTTGCGCATGTAGCATTATTTCGGACATCACGATTCGGATTGTGTCATAATAATCGATTTTTATTTTACAAATTTTATTTGGCCAATGGAAGTTTACGCTGTAAGCCGTTTCTTTATTATTCTCATAATGTTTGAAGCATTGTTCTCAATAAGAAGTGGCTGTTGACCTTTAAGGTTCAAATGAAAATTGGTTTGGTTCAAATTTAAAAAAAATGAATAAATATTTTGTAGTAGTAATACATATTACGTAGAGGCAGTCATTTTATTTTCTATTTGAGACAGTTCAACAAAACTTCTTGAGGACCCAGTTTGAGTGAAATTTAAATTCTATAGTTGTAATTTGTATTTCCAAGTATGTTGATGGTTACAAAAGTCAGAGATGAACAGACACCTCAGCCAGTGCATCCAGTTGTTCCTGTCAATGACTAACAATTCAATCCAGAGGCCATGATACTTGGATTAATGGCTGAACATGCTCCCTGGCACCACAGTAGTGTGTCTTACTTAAGACACTTGCCAAAGATACAAAGGCTCTCAGTGAATTAAAACTTCAAAGGAGTACAGCATCATACAAGATAACTTAAGGAGTGGCTAGCCATTTCAATGATGAACATGTGAAGGAGTTAATGGATCTCGGTTTTGTTTCAACTAAGACAAGTCAACAAACACAAACAATGAGAAAACTGTTGCAGCTATTTTTCTGCTATAGAGAAAGAAATAGTGTTGAGACATTTGGCCTCCTTAAAAATCACAAGGGCTGATTCTGAATCAATTTTCATGGAATTTGAAAGCCTGTTTGAGAGACTTGAACTGCCGTGGGACAATCTAGTTTGTGTGCTACTGGACTCATGTAACACCATGAGGAGAAAAATCTGGCTTGGGGACCAGAATATGCCAAAGTCCACCATGTCCACAACGGCTACGCTGCCAAAGCATTTAAGTCCCGTTTGGATATTACTTGGAATAATATATATATATATATATATATATATATATATATATATATATATATATATATATATATATATATATATATATATATATATATATATATATATATATATTAATTAATAACATTGTATTCCCATCAAATGTGCAGAAAATGGATTTAATACTCTTATGATACATAAAAATTGAACAAAAAACACTTTTGCAATAATCATTTGCAAGCATGATAATTGATATGTTGTGCATTATTATAAATCAAACATCCCACAGTGTAGACTGTTCATACACAGGCATTTGGATCAGTTGAGTTTTATTAGAAGTATAAGTAAACACTATTCTAAGGCAAAAAAGGGTATTAGAATCCCTAAAAAACGGAAAGCTTCGGGGGGGCTTTGCCCCCTTTCCCCCCACCAGGGCTTTGCCCTGGACCCATCGGGGGCCTTGAGCGGCCCCCTGAACCCCACGCAGACATTTTCAGGATTGGCAACTTGGCTCTGTTATCATCCCTGCTAAGAAAAAATGAACTGCATTAGCAGTTTTTGTAGTTGATAACATACCTAGAGCTCATCAAAGGCAGTGCCTTATTTCATATTAACTCTTGTATGGGAGGTGGGGAATAACTCTATGTATGGATTGTGTGTAATACATGTAGCTAGCTCTCTGTATGGACAATGCGTATTAACATTATATGGGGGATAATGTGTAATACCTTAATGAATGGATGTTGTGTAATAACTCTATCTATGGATGGTGTGTGCTAAATCTAGGTTCCTATGATGTGTTATTACTTTATGTGTGGATGGTGTATAATAACTATATATATACTTATGGATGGTGTATATTAACTCTATATGTTAATGTTGTGTAATTACTATATGTATGGATGGGGCGTAATAACTATATGTATGGATGGTGTGTAATAACTATATGTAGTGATGGTGTGTAATAACTATATGTATGGATGGTGTACATTAACTCTATGTAATGATGGTGTGTAATAACTATATGTATGGATGGGGTGTAATAACTATATGTATGGATGGTGTACATTAACTCTATGTAATGATGGTATGTAATAACTATATGTATGGATGGGGTGTAATAACTATATGTAATGATGGTGTGTAATTACTATATGTAATGATGGTGTGTAATAACTATATGTATGGATGGTGTGTAATTACTTTATGTAATGATGATGTGTAATAACTATATGTATGGATGGTGAACATTAACTCTATGTACTGATGGTGTGTAATGACTATATGTATGGATGGTGTATATTAACTCTATGTAATGATGGTGTGTAATAACTAAATGTATGGATGGTGTATATTAACTCTATGTAATGATGGTGTATATTAACTCTATGTAATGATGGTGCGTAATAACTAAATGTATGGATGGTGTATATTAACTCTATGTAATGATGGTGTGTAATAACTAACTGTATGGATAGTGTATATTAACTCTATGTAATGATGGTGTATATTAACTATATGTATGGATAGTGTATATTAACTCTATGTAATGATGGTGTGTAATAACTAACTGTATGGATAGTGTATATTAACTCTATGTAATGATGGTGTGTAATAACTATATGTATGGATGGTGTATATTAACTCTATGTGATGATGGTGCGTAATAACTAAATGTATGGATGGTGTATATTAACTCTATGTAATGATGGTGTGTAATAACTAAATGTATGGATATTGTATATTAACTCTATGTAATGATGGTGCGTAATAACTAAATGTATGGATGGTGTATATTAACTCTATGTAATGATGGTGTGTAATAACTATATGTATGGATGGTGTATATTAACTCTATGTAATGATGGTGCGTAATAACTAAATGTATGGATGGTGTATATTAACTCTATGTAATGATGGTGCGTAATAACTAAATATATGGATGGTGTATATTAACTCTATGTAATGATGGTGTGTAATAACTATATGTATGGATGGTGTACATTAACTCTATGTAATGATAGTGTGTAATAACTATATGTATGGATGGTGTATATTAACTCTATGTAATGATGGTGGGTAATAAATAAATGAATGGATGGTGTGTATTAACTCTATGTAATGATGGTGTGTAATAACTAAATGTATGGATGGTGTACATTAAATCTATGTAATGATGGTGTGTAATTACTATATGTATGGATGGTGTATATTAACTCTATTTAATGATGGTGTATAATAACTATATGTATGGATGGTGTATATTAACTCTATGTAATGATGGTGTGTAATAACTAAATGTATGGATTGTGTATATTAACTCTATGTAATGATGGTGTGTAATAACTATATGTATGGATGGTGTATATTAACTCTCTGTAATGTTGCTGTGTAATAACTATATGTATGGATGGTGTATATTAATTCTATGTAATGATGGTGCGTAATAACTATATGTATGGATGGTGTATATTAATTCTATGTAGTAATGGTGCGTAATAACTATATGTATGGATGGTGTATATTAACTCTATGTAATGATGGTGTGTAATAATTATATGTATGGATGGTGTATATTAACTCTATGTAATGATGGTGTGTAATAACTATATGTATGGATGGTGTATATTAATTCTATGTAGAAATGGTGCGTAATAACTATATGTATGGATGGTATACATTAACTCTATGTAATGATGGTGTGTAATAACTAAATGTATGGATGGTGTATATTAACTCTATGTAATGATGGTGTGTAATAACTAAATGTATGGATGGTGTATATTAACTCTATGTAATGATGGTGTGTAATAACTAAATGTATGGATGGTGTATATTAACTCTATGTAATGATGGTGTGTAATAACTATATGTATGGATGGTGTGTATTAACTCTATGTAATGATGGTGTGTAATAACTAAATGTATGGATGGTGTATATTAACTCTATGTAATGATGGTGTGTAATAACTAAATGTATGGATTGTGTATATTAACTCTATGTAATGATGGTGTGTAATAACTATATGTATGGATGGTGTATATTAACTCTCTGTAATGTTGCTGTGTAATAACTATATGTATGGATGGTGTATATTAATTCTATGTAATGATGGTGCGTAATAACTATATGTATGGATGGTGTATATTAATTCTATGTAGTAATGGTGCGTAATAACTATATGTATGGATGGTGTATATTAACTCTATGTAATGATGGTGTGTAATAATTATATGTATGGATGGTGTATATTAACTCTATGTAATGATGGTGTGTAATAACTATATGTATGGATGGTGTATATTAATTCTATGTAGAAATGGTGCGTAATAACTATATGTATGGATGGTATACATTAACTCTATGTAATGATGGTGTGTAATAACTAAATGTATGGATGGTGTATATTAACTCTATGTAATGATGGTGTGTAATAACTAAATGTATGGATGGTGTATATTAACTCTATGTAATGATGGTGTGTAATAACTATATGTATGGATGGTGTATATTAACTCTATGTAATGATGGTGTGTAATAACTAAATGTATGGATGGTGTATATTAACTCTATGTAATGATGGTGTGTAATAACTAACTGTATGGATGGTGTATATTAACTCTAGGTAATAATGGTGCGTAATAACTAAATGTATGGATGATGTATATTAACTCTATGTAATGATGGTGTATATTAACTCTATGTAATGATGGTGTGTAATAACTAAATGTATGTATAGTGTATATTAAATCTATGTAATGATGGTGTGTAATAACTATATGTATGGATGGTGTATATTAACTCTATGTAATGATGGTGTGTAATAACTAAATGTATGGATGGTGTATATTAACTCTATGTAATGATGGTGCGTAATAACTATATGTATGGATGGTGTATATTAACTCTATGTAATGATGGTGCGCAATAACTATATGTATGGCTGGTGTACATTAACTCTAAGTAATGATGGTGTGTAATAACTATATGTATGGATGGTGTGTATTACTATATATGTAATGATGGTGTGTAATAACTATATGTATGGACGGTGTGTTATAACTTAAGTATGGATGGTGTATATTAACTCTATGTAATGATGGTGTGTAATAACTATATGTATGGATGGTGTAGATTAACTCTAGGTAATAATGGTGCGTAATAACTAAATGTATGGATGATGTATATTAACTCTATGTAATGATGGTGTATATTAACTCTATGTAATGATGGTGTGTAATAACTAAATGTATGGATAGTGTATATTAAATCTATGTAATGATGGTGCGTAATAACTAAATGTATGGATGATGTATATTAACTCTATGTAATGATGGTGTATATTAACTCTATGTAATGATGGTGCGTAATAACTAAATGTATGGATGGTGTATATTAACTCTATGTAATGATGGTGTGTAATAACTAAATGTATGGATGGTGTATATTAACTCTATGTAATGATGGTGCGTAATAACTATATGTATGGATGGTGTATATTAACTCTATGTAATGATGGTGCGCAATAACTATATGTATGGCTGGTGTACATTAACTCTAAGTAATGATGGTGTGTAATAACTATATGTATGGATGGTGTGTATTACTATATATGTAATGATGGTGTGTAATAACTATATGTAATGATGGTGTGTAATTACTATATGTATGGATGGTGTATATTAACTCTATGTAATGATGGTGTGTAATAACTATATGTATGGATGGTTTATATTAAGTATATGCAATGATGATGTGTAATTACTAAACATGTATTTTGGATGGTGTATATTTTTTATGTAATGATGTTGTGTAATAACTATATGACAGTTATATTGTAATGATGGTGTGTAATAACAATATGTTTGGATGGTGTAATATTAACTTTATTAAATGATGGTGTGTAATAACTATATGTTTGGATGGTGTATATTAACTCTATGTAATGATGGTGTGTAATTACTATATGTTTGGATGGTGTATATTAGCTCTATGTAATGATGGTGCGTAATAACTAAATGTATGGATGGTGTATATTAACTCTTTGTAATGATGGTGTGTAATAACTATATGTTTGGATGGTGTAATATTAACTCTATGTAATGATGGTGTGTAATAACTATATGTATGTATGGTGTGTAATTACTATATGTATGGATGGTGTGTAATAACTATATGTAATGATGGTGTGTAATAACTATATGTATGGATGGTGTATATTAACTCTATGTAATGATGGTGCGTAATAACTAAATGTATGGACGGTGTATATTAACTCTATGTAATGATGGTGCGTAATAACTATATGTATGGATGGTGTATATTAACTCTATGTAATGATGGTGTGTAATAACTATATGTATGGATGGTATACATTAACTCTAAGTAATGATGGTGTGTAATAACTATATGTATGGATGGTGTGTATTACTATATATGTAATGATGGTGCGTAATAACTATATGTAATGATGGTGCGTAATAACTATATGTATGGATGGTGTACATTAACTCTATGTAATGATGGTGTGTAATAACTATATGTATGGATGGTATACATTAACTCTAAGTAATGATGGTGTGTAATAACTATATGTATGGATGGTGTGTATTACTATATATGTAATGATGGTGTGTAATAACTATATGTAATGATGGTGTGTAATAACTATATGTATGGATGGTGTATATTAACTCTATGTTATGATGGTGTGTAATAACTATATGTTTGAATGGTGTATATTAACTCTATGTTATGATGGTGTGTAATAACTATATGTATGGATGGTGTATATTAACTCTATGTAATGATGGTGTGTAATAAATATATGTATGGGTGGTGAACAATATCTCTATTTATTGATGGCGTATATTAACTCTGTGTATATGTTGTGTGTAATAATTCTATGTATATAGTGTGTGTAATAACTCTGTGTATGGATAATGCATAAGAACTCTTTGTGTAGGTTATGTGCAATAAGCATATGTATGGACTATGTGTATATATGAACTCTTTGTATGGATTATATGTAATAACTTAATAACTTGTAATCAGAGATCGAATAAATGTGTGTATAAGATATGTTTTGTAATGAGATATTGATAGCAAGTATATATATGAAATGAATTGCTATTAGACACAGAAGAAATGTGTGTATTTGATATACATTGCTATGATATATTGAATAAATATCTTTAAATAATATGTTTTGTAAATTGTCATTTCTTTTCAAGCGTATGTAAATGGGCATTTGACCTAGGCAATACTTTCTAAATTGCAACTATTTGGTCTTCACCAAAATAGCAATTAAAAAAATAATTGCAAAATATTCATAGCTAAGTATTTGGTTTTGAAATTTTAAAGTCAGGTTGTCGGTCAACTGGTATATCTTATGACAAAAGCTTCGTTGAAATTGAACAGGTTATAGTAGAAACGATCAAAAGGCGGCTTGGTATGATACCATGCATGCGTTAACGCGTCAAGTTCACAGCTCTTTGTAAAATTGAACCAAGCGTGCGCTGTTCCACCACCACTGAGGTTATGTGTTGAATTATACGTATAAAGCTATTTCTAACAAGGCCACAGCTCTCTGTCAAAAATAATTAAGTTTTCGCTGTTCCATCGTAGTTTAATGCGCCAGTCAATTGTAACCACTGCCCCCCAGTTCCGGGGAAGAGCGGGGACTTTGACTTCGGTCAAGCCAACCCCGGCTAAAATCCCCGCCCTGCGGGGACGTACAAATGGTAAAATTCCCGCCAAATGCCCCCGCACCCCAGGGACCCTAGGTAAAGCCCATTCCCCGCTATATTTAAAGCGAAGGTAAAACCACCGCATTCACCCGGCACTGCGGGGCCTCCTGAAAGGTAAAAACACGGCCCGTTTCACCGGCTATCCCCGTTATACCAACGGACCTGGGGGTGGGGGGCGTGGTTACAATTGACTGGTGCATATCTTCCGAATACTTAATACTTCTTAAAATAAATACATAATTGTTATTATTGAAATGTTTGTAAAAGATCATGCATTTCGGGGTCAGTAACGATCAAAGGCGGCTTGGAATGTTTCCATGCATGGAATTAATGTGTTACATGATAAGCATAAAGCAGTATCTACCAAGGCGAGACACATCCCTCTTATAAAAGCAATTAAGCTTGCACTGTTCCATCGCCCAAAGTTGATGGTTTTATGATAAGCATTAAGCTGTTTCTACCAAGGTCACAGCTCTCTGTTGAAATGAACCAAGCTGGCGTTGTACATCATTAATTTACTCCCGATCAGTGAATAATACTCCAAATGTTTTAAAATGATCATGCATTTCGAGGGCGTTAATAAAGTTTCATAACTGGGCCATTAAGGTGATCTTATCATCTTGAATTCCCTAGGATAGTCTTCACAAGTTCCATTCAACTTGATGTGGGACCGGATTGGTTTGAATGTTTCTGTTCCAAGTTATCGATAATTGACTAATGAAACTCACAAAATATTTATTAGCATTCTAGAAAACATTGCAATGGCACTATCCTTGAAATATTAAGATGTTACACGCATTTCACATGAGTTTAATGTAGAAGACTTTTAACAGGAACAAGTGAAACTGTGCATAATGAGAAACAATATATGAACTAGAAACGTTCATTAATTTCAATTTGTTTACTTCAATATTATTTAAGACTTGAAATCCCAAAGAAACTCTCTAGTAGCATGCGGACATTTCCAGAATGTTAACATATGTTAAAGTTTTGATTTGGAAACGTCTTTGGGATATGGCGAATCAGCCACATGGCGGTCAATGGTAGTGTTTAAAATCGGACTCCATTTGCTATCGATAATTGAATCGAATCGGATCTAGTATTTCGATTTACTATAGGACAATTACCGAAAGTTCATAATATCATTTAGGAATACATTCTTTATACATAGTATAATCATGATCATTTAAATGGTTTAACCTGAAACCAGTACGTGTTATGCTATAGTCATGCTTTTTGCAATAGTAAGTAAATATCCATAACCTTTTTCTGTCTTCAATAACATAACGCAAAAACATAACAACAAAACACATACTTAATAATTGCAAATCAATTACAAAATGATGCACACCGCATCCAGTAATTTATCTTAGCATTTTATCCATGTAAAAGCAAAATAAATATTTGTTAACACGCTTTACATTCAATAACCTGTAATATTGAAGATTTTATAAAATATCTTAATTTCATAAAACTTTCACAAAAGGTAAATTTGTTTATAACAAACGATACTAAAAATGGTTTCAAAAACAGATAGCATCGAGCTGGGATCCCCGGTATTTGCAGGTAAGACCGGACCCACTTCACCATAGAGACAGATTATTGAGGTTTGAAAAAATATATAAACAATTAAAAACAATTTGTAATTTTTGGAGAGTTTGTGTTTTTAAGCTTACATGTTTACGTTCACCTCATTTGTGTAAGAGAGTGACATCCCTCGTTAAAATCAACTCGACGAGAATTTACCGGAACAAAAATTGACATTTACTCTACTATTACCGCATACCAAATAATACGTACTTACCAGAAGTAACATGAGCGACATCGGATTTGGACAACCACTATCGATTGTCGCCGACATAGCATTGTTAGCGACGATTAATCGATTGTACTCGATAATCGTTTTATTACTAATGTGGGGTCGCCCCAAAAGAAAATGTTGACTGTTTCTAAGTTTAAAATGGTGCACTATGATGTCTTTTTTTAGAAAAGTATCTCTTATATTGATATAACAAGTGTTATTTCAAAATATCTACAAATGAGCGAATTGTTACTGTGAATTAATTCGGAGTTTGAATTTGATATGTAAAAGGTTTAATAAATTTATAGGAAAAGGAAGTCCCATAATAAACTGTTAGGTATGATGAATTGCAAAAACTGAAAAAGATCTCTGAATCTTTCGGTTTAAGAGTCATTCAAACTTCATTAAATACTTTGACGATCTTACGGACAAACCCATGGCGGAAATGGAAACAGTGCTGTGATTTGTAAAAGCAAAATACGTGTCGTGTTAATGCCCTACGCTATGATATCCCTTGACTGCAAATGGAAGTAACGCTGTTTGGAGTTGCGTATGTTGATATGTGGTAGGTATAATGCGTAGGACATATGGCTACATGACAAAAGACAAGCTTGTTTGCCATTATATTACACGTTAAGACGGTGAACAATCACTCGAGTAATAACAAAACAATTAAGGAATGACCACCACAACCTCACAAATTTAAGATTTACAAAACCAACAATAGCCAACCAAATTCTAAAATCATGTCAATAGAAACGCCAAAGATGGGCTGGCATAACTTAAACGTGAACTTCAAAAATACTTTCCATGAAGATCCAGTAATTTGCTTAGTTAAATTTAAGCTCTATCAGGTTATGCAAGTTCAAGACGATCCGATCACAACACATTATTTGCATTAAGGCAGTTTCGTTATTGCCATAAATGTGTTAAGATATTTTATATAATAATAATAATGTATACACAATATTTAATTACATTAAAGCCTTCTTATTTCTTAGAAAAGGCATTTATCAAGCATTTATCAAAATGAAATAATTCAAATTTTGGACGGAAGTATAACAAGCTATGCTGTACACTACACTTCCCTCTTGTATTAAGCTCGTATGTACACCACACTTTCCCTGGTATATGCTTTGATATACACCACACATCCTCTGATATTAAGCTGGTATGTACACAACACTTTCCCCAGTCATACGCTTTAATATACACCAAACTTTCCCTGGTTATAAGCTCTAATGCACACCAAACTTTCCCTGGTTATACGCTCTAATATACTTCACACTTCCCCTGGTAATAAGCTTTAACGTACACCACCCTATCCCTGGTTATACGCTCTAATATACACCACACTTCCCCTGGTAATAAGCTTTAATGTACACCACCCTTTCCCTGGTTATACGCTCTAATATACACCACACTTCCCCTGGTAATAAGCTTTAATGTACACCACCCTTTCCCTGGTTATACGCTCTTATATACATCACACTTCCCCTGGTAATAAGCTCGTATATACACCTCACTTTCCCTGGTTATACGCTCTATTATACATTACACTTCCCCTGGTAATAAGCTCGTATATATACACCACACTTTCCCAGGTTATACGCTCTTATATACATCACACTTCCCCTGGTAATAAGCTCGTATATACACCTCACTTTCCCTGGTTATACGCTCTATTATATACCACCCTTCCCCTGGTAATAAGCTCGTATATACATCACACTTTCCCTGGTTATACGCTCTAATTTACACCACACTTCCCCTGGTAATAAGCTCTAATGTACACCACAATTTCCCTGGTTATATGCTCTATTATATACCACCCTTCCCCTGGTAATAAGCTCGTATGTACACCACATTTTCCTTGGTTATACGCTCTAATATACTCCACACTTCCCCTGGTATTAAGCTTGTATGTACACCACACTTTCCCTGGTTATACGCTCTAATATACATCCCATTTCCCCTGGTAATAGGCTTTTATGTGTACTACATTTCCCCTAGTAATAAGCTCGTATGTACACCACATATATTCTGGTATTAACGACTACGGTAAATAACCGTCTGTTTAGAACTACGACAACTATAAAAGGAACAGGTTTTGCTTTGATATGCATCCAATGATGGCAGATTGCTTTAGAAAATCACATTACGAAACATTTTCCATTCTTGACCACAACGGAATCTTTTTTCATCGAAAAAACAATGAACTATGCAAACAGCACATACTTAACATGTTTATTTATAGAAATCTGGCGTCATGTTATATTTTTCGCAAAACACTTGTAGACATCAACATAGGCGTCAGAATCAATGATGCACGTTTAAACATGAATACGAGGAGCCAGACTTCAGACGTTAGGTTGGAACTTGACGACCTTTAAGAGAATGCCTTTTCTGATAACAATTACGAAGGCTTATTGACGGAAGTGGCATAAACAATACAATAAATATCAGCGATCTACTGACCGGGTTGAGTATAAATATTAAGTCATCTTTGACTAAACGAGCACTTAACATTCAAGTCTTGAACGCTTGAATGTTAAATTCTAAACATGAGTTTGTTGCAGTAAGTCTAATGCATTATGACTCTTTTCCGAATTTTATTGTGATTAATTATATTTTAATCCACCTCTCAATCCTCAACTCTCTGCATTTTTCCTCACACCCTTGGTTCCGCTGTTCGTCACAGCATCTGACTGTAATTTTGAAGATTACTTGACTGTTAGGGTACTACCAGTTTGCCCACTATGCTTCCCAGGCACAGTCCTTGTAATCTACTTATCATTGCGTCTAACTGTGCTTTTGAAGGTTTTTTGACTGTTGGTGTTCTATCAGGTGGCCCACTAAGTTTCATTGATGGTTACTTGACTGTTGGGGTACTATCAGGAAACCGACTAGCAGAGACCATGTCTGCTGCTTATAACGGTGTCTGACTAAACGTATTAAGTTACTTGACTGTTGGTGTACTGACAGAGGCCCACAAAGATTCCTTGAAAGTTACTTGACTGTTGGTGTACTATGTTTCCCTAGCACAGCCGCCAGTGTCCGCTGCTCATCACAGCGTGTGGCTCAACATGTTAAGGTAACTTGACTGTTGGGGTACTACCAGGTTGCAAACTATGTTTCCTTGAAAGGTATTTAATTGTTGGGGCACAACCAGGTTGCCTACTATGTTTCCTATAAGGTACTTAACTGTTGGGGTACTACGTGGTTGCAAACTATGTTTCCTTGAAAGGTACTTAACTGTTGGGGCACTACTAGGCTGCCTACTATGTTTCCTTGAAGAGCACTTGACTGTTGGGGAACTACATGGTTGTAAACTATGTTTCCTTGAAAGGTACTTAACTGTTGGGGCACTACTAGGCTGCCTACTATGTTTTCTTGAAGAGCACTTGACTGTTGGGGAACTACGTGGTTGTAAACTATGTTTCCTTGAAAGGTACTTAACTGTTGGGGCACTACTAGGCTGCCTACTATGTTTCCTTGAAGAGCACTTGACTGTTGGGGAACTACGTGGTTGTAAACTATGTTTCCTTGAAAGGTAATTAACTGTTGGGGCACTACTAGGCTGCCTGCTATGTTTCATTGAAGAGCATTTGACTGTCGGGGTACTACGAGGTTGCAAACTATGTTTCTTTGAAAGGTACTTAACTGTTGGGGCACTACCAAGCTGCCTACTATGTTTCCTTGAAGGGCACTTGACTGTTGGTGTACTACGAGGTTGCAAACTAGGTTTCCTTGAAGGTCACTTGACTGTTGGAGTACTTACAGGTTGCCCTCTATGTTTCCATGAAGGGTACTTGATTGTTGGGGTACTACTAGGTTGCCCACTATATTTCCCTAGCACAGCACTTGCAGAGGCTAAAAACTCTACCCCGGAAGTGTTGTTATTTTATAGGTTCTACTCTGGTCTAGTTCTTCTCAGGTTTTATTTTTCTTTCACCTATTTGACAAAAAGTCAATCCTCGTAGAACAATATGATGACTTTACTGTAGGTATATCATCCCGACAGAATTGCAAAGGCAGCTTTTACTTTTCCGGTGAGGTGGGAAATTCCAAAATCCATTTCAGATAGTTGCGAAGGCAAGATCCGGATTTCATTGCGGGTTCTCACGCCCTCTCGCTTTCCACTGGACCAAATATCCCACCGGATTTTTCCATTCGGGCAAGCAAGATGATATTGGACTTATTATTCAAAAGTTAGGGCTTTACTGTTTCAATCATGTAGAGCACACATGCAAGTAAAATAGCCACTATTCATCAACGTCTGACCTTTAAAGTCAAAACAGTGATATGTAACAGGCATATATGGAAATGTACCAATAGCTATCATCAATGATGTTTTGTATTTATTAAACACGAAATTAAAATTTCCCGTTTTGAATATTAAGTCTATGATCCTGTTTCGAAGCAGCAATCATTTATCATTAACTTTAAAATAGAAACAATTGAAAGTCTGGTCAGTAGGATAGAATAATGTATTTTTACATACTCGACACGAGTTACCGGTCATGTTCAAAGCTCGGATAGTCTTGGATTCCGCGCATGCTCTGGGATCAGATTTTCCGATCCATTCCGGAACACATTAAATTTCACAGCACTGACGTTACATCTGCGTCAGTAACGTTTCAGTATGCCATTGTTTATTCAGAAACTTTAAACATAATTTGTCCTTTACATGTATTTTAAAAACAAACACGATCTATATATTAGTTTAAACACTGGCATCGTTAAAGTTATTAATTAAAGGAATAAGGTTCCGTTCGCCGTTAGTTACGTTACGTCTACACACGAGCACAACCAGAAATTCTTCATAGGTTTTATTCTTTGTTGTTCAGACTTTCAAAATGAATTGTGTATCTTAGATTAAAGATATCTATACGACTGTGGTTGGATCATTTAGTTTTTCCTGTTGTTTCCATGGTACTATTTGTCCCTTAATGTGTTATTGTCATTAACAAATGTGTATAGTGTCTGTGAGTTGTTGTTGTACGTTCTGTGCCTCTCGCTAAGATTTCAACACATTTATTAAGTAATTATACTCAAACGTATTCCTCATTATATGATCAAAAAATTAATTGAATTATACATATATACACCGATATAACAATATGTTTGAATGTGTGACACGAAATATATAATAGGATTATTATTGATATCAATTTACACATTATCTTTGTATTTATTATGTTAAGTAAAATATTTATGTTATATTTGTCACAATCAGAGACATATCATGTGATAAACATGTACCTTGTAAACAATATTTATGTTTGAAGAAAGATATTTTAAATAGAGGTAAATTCTAAACGTAAGCATTAAGTTAAATGGATTACGATACATTATTAACAATGCTATGACGATATTCGAATTATTTAAATTTAAATTTTCTCAAATAAGGTTGAATGGAATAGTCGTAATTTACCTAACAAAGTATTCTCGTTTTAAGTATATTCTACGTAAATTATCAAATTAATTACAAACACAAACAAGGTGAAACTCATCTTCAATATCTCCACTATTATTTATGGTGCAATAGCGTTGATATTGAGAAATTCAATTGTTACAACAACGCCTTGTTTCAATACGTCTCAATATTGTACAAGGAATTCGATACTTTGAAGCAGTATTATTGAGATACCTGAATATATAAAAAGCGTTCAAAAGAAATTTAAAAAAAAATGTCAACAAGTACACAAAACGGGGCTGTGACTCATAGAGTTGTACCAAGATCGTTTAAACTGATCAATAAGGCGTTCTTTAAGCAGTTTAATAAAACGATTTCATTTCTAGACAGGTAGGATTACTCCAAACATATGAAAACCAGTTGAGTCCAGCATTGTTTTCACATTACTAGCCCAATTAGGTGTTCCTGTCGTATAGTCTGCTACAAGATCATTATACAATGTGTTGACCCTGACTTTATCTTACTTGAGTGTTTTACCACAGCTTCGTATTATCATTGTATACTTTGTTATATACAATGGGTATCTACGAATTTCAACATATATTGAACTTAATGATGTTGGCTTTTTCTACGTGTAATACCAATTTACAAAACTTTAAATGAGCTCTATTTTTTATATTGTCCAAACCTCCAAATTTCAGAACCTTTTTTCAACATGTTCGGCATTTAAACATTCCCAACTAGTGTTGATTGGAATTTAAGTTCGGTGTTTAATTAAAACAGTCTGAAGGTTATTGAAGTTGTCAACAGCTAATTGGTTATAGCCGTTGTATTACCACTTTTCAGCTTGTTTAACAGGACCGCGATTTTTAACCAAGATCATCTTACTTTAATCAGGGTTAACATCTAATCCCCATCTTTTACAATAGAAATTTAACAAATGTTGCTTTAGTGGAATGGCCGATTATTACCATTTCATCTGCAAAAACACATGAGTTTAAAACATATTTATTTTAAGGCTATACCCGCATTTAAACTATCCATTTACAACTTCAATTCTTCTACAGATAGAAAAAATAATATCGGGAAAACACTCCCCTTGCTTTAAGCCTATGGAACATTCAAAGAAGTCAAAAATGTGTTAATAGTTTCTTACACGTTCTTTTTATCGTATAATACACGTATGGTTTTACCAGGTCCACCTAGATAATATAATTTCAACCATGGACCATGTCTTTATATACTGTCAAATGCACGTTTAAAATATATAAACCACAGACTTGGATTTTACTTTCATTCCAAAATTTAAAGCTGGCAACATTCAATACAGGAAACATCTTTTTTTGAGCGACCTCTACTAAAACCAAATTGGACATCGCCTGTGATATCGTGATTTAAACGCATTCTGTTATGCTTTTATGTAATATTATTGTAAAGTTTTGGAAAACGTCTATAATTCTTACCTTCAGGGGCATTCTTTTTTTCTTAAATAAAGGATCGAAAATAACTTCATCATATGTCAGAAACATAATCCACTTTGAAGAATTTCTTTGACAATCACAACCAGATAAAACGACAAGACGTCGAGAATAGCAAATAAATACTCATATTATACTTCATCTTCAGCAAAAGCATTATTTTTCTTCTGACCTATGCTTCTTCTTTCAAATCCCCTTGCAGGTATTTGAAAATCAAGCTCCTTATAAAATGCAGTCGTCACTAGCAAAGTTATGATTATTACAAAATTGCTCTGCGCTGTCAATATATGCGGTCTTTATATTGTCATTTAATGTCAAACATATCGAACGCAATCATCAGTGCTAATATTACTGAGAGAAGATTACTTCTTACTCAAATGCCTCCAACAATCACTACGTTTTAAATGCTGCAGCTTAAGTGTATGCCAGAGGTTTGCCGTGTGTATACATTATGATTTAACTATAACATTGTTGATTCATGGTTAAAAACATGAACTGGCTCAGTTAAGGCAAACACTTGACTACTTGGCATATTGGTAAAATAAAACAACTGTCTTCTTGACATGAGCTACAACACTTAGCTACTTTGTCTGAGGTTGAGCTACATCATTTGGCTACCTGGTATATCTTCAGCAACAACACCTGCCTTCTTGCTGTTACTTTGAACTTCATGATCAGGATATGCCTACTTAGTTTAAGATCTAGCTACAATATTTGGCTTCTTCGCCTTACGTTACAGTACAATACATGACTAATTGATCCGAAGTTGATCTACAAAGCATGCCTGCTTTATCTGTGCCGCTACATGATCTGAGTTTCAGTTATAATAATTTCAATAATTGGTCTTAGTTTGAACTTCAAAGGCTTCCTGTTCTTAATTTTATTTATAGGAATTGTCAACTTGAGCTGAGGTTGAAATACAATACTTAGGTACCTGTACTGAGAATGAGCTTCAGCATTTGGATCCTCGGTTAAAGATTGATATGAAATGCTTGGCTGCTTGAACACAGTTGAACACAGTACTAGGCTATCTGTATTGAGGTTGAGCTTTAACACTTGGCTACTTGTTTTGAAGTTGAGCTTCAACAATTCGCTTCTTGGTTTGAAGTCGAGCATCAATGCATGGATAATTGGTCTGTGGTTGAGGTACAGCAGTTTGCTGCTTGGTTTGAAGTTGAGCATCAATGCATGGATAATTGCTCTAAGGTTGAGCTACAGCATTTGGTTTGCAGTTGAGCTACAATGCTTGACTGTTTGGTCTGAGGTTGAAATGCAATACTTGCTATCTATACTAAGGTTGAGCTTCAGTACTGGGCTACTTGGTTTGACGTTGAGCATCAACGCTTAGCGTTGGGTCTGAAGTTTAGCTACTGCACTTGTTGAGCTTCAGCAATCGGCTACTTGGTTTGAAGTAAAGCAACAATGTTTGGCTGCTTGTTCTGAGATTGAGTTACAATGTTTCTCTACTTGTTTTGAAGTTGAGAATCAACACGTGGCTGCTTGGTCTGAGGTTGAGCTACATGTCAAACAAAGCTGAACATATACTGACCTCGGCCTAGTGGTTGTCGCCTTAGGATGTACTAATAGAGGCAAACTAAGCAGAACAAATAGACACATCCGCCTGCTGGTTGTCGCCGTAGGATAAACTTATATAGACAAACTAAGCTGAAGATACAGAGACCTCTGCTTATTGATTGTAGCCTTAGGATATACTTATAGAGACAAACAATGCTGAACATATCGAGACCTCCGCCTATTGGTTGTGTCTTTATGATATTCTAACAGAGACACACTAAGCTGAACAAATAGAGAACTCCGCCGAGTGGTTGCCGCTTTAGGATATAATAATAGAGACCAACTAAGCTGTACGTAAGAAGAACTCTGCCTATTGGTTGTCACCTTAGAATATACTAATAGAGACAATTTAAGCTGAACATATAAAGACCACCGCCTACTGGTTGTCGCCTAAGAGTATACTAATAGAGTATAACATAAGCTGAACATATAGAGACCTCCACCTACTGGTTGTCGACTAAGGATATACTTACAGACTAACAATGCTGAACATAGACAGACCTCCGCCTACTTGGTGTCGCCTTAAGATATTCTTATATAGAAAAACTAGGCTGAACATATATATACCTCCGCCTACTGGCTGTCGTTTTATGGACACACTAAGTTGAATATATTGAGACCTCCGCCTACTGGTTGTTGCCTTAGTATGCACTTAAAGAGATGAACTAAGCTGAACATTTAGGGACCTCCGCCTACTCTTGGTCGCCTGTACGTAAGTAGAACTGCGCCTACTGGTTGGCGACTTGGGATATACTTACAGACTAACAATGCTGAACATAAAGAGACATCCGCCTACTGGGTGTCGCCTTAGAATATACTAATAGAGATAAACTAAGCTGAACATATAGAGACCTCCGCCTACTGGTTGTTGCCCTTAGGATATACTAATAGGGACTAACTAAGCTGAACATATAGAGACCTTCGCCTACTGGTTGTAGCCTTAGGATACAATAATAGAGAGTAACTAAGCTGAACATATAGAGACCTCCGCCTACTGGTTGTCACCGTAGGATATACTAATAGAGACCAAAAAATGCTAAACATACAGAGACCTCCTCCTACTGGTTGTAGCCTTAGGATATACTCATAGAGACCAAAAAAGCTGAACATATTGAAACCTCTCCTACTAGTTGTCGCCATTAGAAATACTAATTAAAAAAAACTGCGCTGAATATACAGTCACTTCCGCCTACTGGTTGTCGCCTTAGGATAGATTTATACAGACAAAGTAGCCTGAACCTATTGAGATCTCAGCCTACAGAATTTCGTCTTATTGTTTTTTAAACAATATTAAAAAAAAATATTACAAAGCTTAAGAATAAGAATTAGAGTAGTGTTATACGGACGACAGTGTTTTTATATAAAGCTCGTAACTAACTGATTTTATAGCCAATTGACTTCAAATAACTTTTCTTCAAATAACAAAATAAAGTTTAGCGGCTGAGGTTAGGAAAGGGGATTTGTTATACATATTTTATTTATTATATTTATTCATACCATATTTTTATCATTCATTCTTCCACGTATTTTCATAATGAAACAAGAAACGCCGCAATGCGACGAAACCAGGTTTTTTATGCTTGACAGAAAAACTTCAGCCTGTGTCTGTTTTTCTATTTTTAGTAAAGTGACCTTCAACCTAAGGACCCGAAATGCAATCCATTGAAAGGTATCCATAAACTCTTCCTTTATACCAAATTGTGTCGGGATATGTCAACCCTAATTTAAGTTATTCAGTTTCAACCATTTTTCTATTTTTGTAACAGTGACCTTGACCTTGAATCTAGGAACCCCAAACGCAATCCCATGAAAGGTATCCATTAACTCTTCCTTTATTCCTGGTTTGGTCAAGAAATGTAGACCCTGACTAAAATAATTGAGTTTCAACCGTTTTTTATTTTTAGTAACAGTGACATTGACCTTGAATCTAGGGACCCCAAAACGCAATCCCATAAAATCATCCATAAACTTTTCTTATAGACCAAGTTCGGTCAAGAAATGTCAACCCTAACTAAAGATATTCAGTTTGAACCATTTTTCTATTTTCAGTAACAGTGACCTTGACCCTAGGGACCCCAAATGCAATCCCATGAAAGGTATCCATAAACTCTTCCTATAGATCAAGTTTGGTCAAGATACGTCAACCCTAACTAAAGTAATTCAGTTTCAACCGTTTTTCTATTTTTAGTAACAGTGACCTTGACCTTGACCCTAGGGACCTTAAACGCAATTCCATGAAAGGTATCTATAAACTCTTTATATAGACCAAGTTTGGTCAAGATATGTCAACCCTTACTAAAGTTATTCAGTTTCAACCATTTTTCTATTTTAGTAACAGTCACCTTGACCTTGAACCTAGTACCCCAAACGCAATCCCATGAAAGGTATCCATAAACTCTTCCTATAGACCAAGCTTAGTCAAGATATGTCATCCCTTACTAAAATTATTCAGTTTCAACCGTTTTTCTATTTTTAGTAACAGTGACCCTGACCTTGACCCTAGGGACCCTAAACGTAATCCCATGAAAGGTCTCCAAAAACTCTTCCTATTGACCAAGTTTAGTCAAGATATGTCATCCCTAACTAAAGTAATTCAGTTTCAACCATTTGTCGATTTTTAGTAACAGTGACCTTGACCTTGACCCTTGGGACCCCCAACGTAATCCCATGAAAGGACTCCATAAACTCTTCATACAGACCAAGTTTAGTCAAGATACGTCAACCCTAACTAAAGTAATTCAGTTTCAACCGTTTTTCTATTTTTAGTAACAGTGACCTTGACCTTGACCCTAGGGACCTTAAACGCAATTCCATGAAAGGTATCTATAAACTCTTTATATAGACCAAGTTTGGTCAAGATATGTCAACCCTTACTAAAGTTATTCAGTTTCAACCATTTTTCTATTTTTAGTAACAGTCACCTTGACCTTGAACCTAGTACCCCAAACGCAATCCCATGAAAGGTATCCATAAACTCTTCCTATAGACAAAGCTTAGTCAAGAAATGTCATTCCTTACTAAAGTTATTCAGTTTCAACCGTTTATCTTTTTTAGTAACAGTGACCTTGACCTTGACCCTAGGGACCCTAAACGTAATCCCATGAAAGGCCTTCAAAAACTCTTCCTATTGACCAAGTTTAGTCAAGATATGTCATCCCTAACAAAGGTAATTCAGTTTCAACCGTTTTTCTATTTTTAGTAACAGTGACCTTGACCTTGACCCTAGGGACCTTAAACGCAATCCCATGAAAGGTATCTATAAACTCTTTATATAGACCAAGTTTTGTCAAGATAGGTCAACCCTTACTAAAGTTATTCAGTTTCAACCATTTTTCTATTTTTAGTAACAGTCACCTTGACCTTGAACCTAGTACCCCAAACGCAATCCCATGAAAGGTATCCATAAACTCTTCCTATAGACCAAGCTTAGTCAAGATATGTCATCCCTTACTAAAGTTATTCAGTTTCAACCGTTTTTCTATTTTTAGTAACAGTGACCCTGACCTTGACCCTAGGGACCCTAAACGTAATCCCATGAAAGGTCTCCAAAAACTCTTCCTATTGACCAAGTTTAGTCAAGATATGTCATCCCTAACTAAAGTAATTCAGTTTCAACCATTTGTCGATTTTTAGTAACAGTGACCTTGACCTTGACCCTTGGGACCCCCAACGCAATCCCATGAAAGGTCTCCATAAACTCTTCATACAGACCAAGTTTAGTCAAGATATGTCATCCCTAACTAATGTTATTCAGTTTCAACCGTTTTTCTATTTTTAGTAACAGTGACCTTGACCTTGACCCTATAGACCCCAAACGCAATCCCATGAAAGGTATCCATAAACTCTTCCTATAGATCAAGCTTAGTCAAGAAATGTCATCCCTTACTAAAGTTATTCAGTTTCAACCGTTTTTCTTTTTTAGTAACAGTGACCTTGACCTTGACCCTAGGGACCCTAAACGTAATCCCATGAAAGGTCTCCAAAAACTCTTACTATTGACCAAGTTTAGTCAAGATATGTCATCCCTAACTAAAGTAATTCAGTTTCAACCATTTATCGATTTTTAGTAACATTGACCTTTCCCTTGACCCTTGGGACCCCAAACCCAATCCCATGAAAGGTCTCCATAAACTCTTCATACAGACCAAGTTTAGTTAAGATATGTCATCCCTAACTAATGTCATTCAGTTTCAACCGTTTTTCTATTTTTAGTAACAGTGACCTTGACCTTGACCCTATGGACCCGAAACGCAATTCCATGAAAGGTACCCATAAATTCTTTCTATAGACCAAGTTTGGTCAAGATATGTCAACCCTTACTAAAGTTATTCAGTTTCATAAGTGAAAAACAGTACAGTATAAATTTCGACCATTCACCAGATACATTTCTCGATCCGTCATCATTTATATTGCGTTGAATTTAGCATTTCTTACCACACGGTTATGACGTAAATCAATTAATTATTCATATTTCAATTTAATTATCCATTGTTATAATCCAGTTGCTGGCCTTTAAACCAACTTCGGAAATTTCACGATAATTTGTCGATTTATCCGCCATCTTGAATATTTCTCCAAATCCGGGTCCGAAAAATGAGACTGTCCAAATTCCTAGAATTTGCAAATGCTAAAAAAACGACAGAGAAAGTCAAAGTTGTCGTACTGCAGTAGATATTACCCTTGTAAATTCTTAAACACTGGAGATTCATGTTTTCTTACATCTATAATTGGACACAGATATTGGACAATTTCGTTTAAAATTTAGGAAATATATGTATGTTTGATACTGAGAATGAGGAATGAAATATTTCTTTTAAATAACACAATTATCGGATTAAAGTTTTATTCTAGTACAGTTTTTACAAGAAAGTACACAGTTTTATTAAAAAGCAAATATGATTACTACAGCATAGTAAAAATCAAGGATACTCGGATATCATCAACAACTTGTACAAAACGATTATATAGTTTTAAAGAATACTGAAATTATATATGATTAAAAGTCATGACAAGGATGGAGGAACTAATTAAGTACTTTTATGATTGTGCTTACGAACCTAAACAATTTCAAAGTAATATTATTGAATATGGCTGTTAGATGTTAACAATATCTTACAGTAACAAAAAACCGAGAATGAATTTATTTATAGATATTAATAGAACAGAACAGAACAAAACATAATATTTATTTGACGTATACCCACAAGGTACATTGTCATAGAATATAAAAAGAAATATATAACGGCAATACAACATGTCACCTTACAATACATATTAGATACATGCAATGTCAATAAGTAGATATGAATTATTTGTCACACGTGAAAAACATATATGCAAAATATAAAATATGACTATGAACTGATATAAACTTATCATTATATTATAATTGGATAATTTAAATACAGTATTTTTGTTGTCTGACTTTAGCCGTTCTATAAACTTATACATGCTTGGTTTGACATAGAATATTTCTTAAGGTAGTTCCTACTGATATCATTATATACAAGGACATGTTAATAATATGAAATGAAATTCGTCTCCTAGATCATTGGAAATAAAAAAAGTACAATAACATTCATTTCTAGAAATGTTGTTATTTGTTATTATCTTCCGGTGAGGATTCTTAATGAAGGAGCAGACACTCTTTTTCTAGTATTACAACATCGTAAGTCATGTGGTAAAATTCCAGTTATTGTTAAAAGTCTAATGTACTTTTAAAATCATTATACAGGTTTGGAACGTGTCATTACCCCACGTTTGCTTAAATGTATCAATTAATGTTTCTCTGAATAAACTGACTAATGTGTTAACATTATAGAACAGTGGGTTATCAAAATAATATGCATAGCCATGCTTGCTTAGAATATTTTTACCACCAGAAAACAAATTACGTTTACAATTTTGACAGTCCTTAACAGACATATTATATATTTCCTAGATTATAACATTATCTGTTTCAACAACTTTGAACCAATACTTTAAAATTCTAATATATCGTAATATATAAAGGCCTAGTTTCCCATTTATAGCACAATTGGAAGTATTTATGCGTACATTTTAAATTATTTTACAAACCTTCAAATGAATGCGCTCGATTTCTTTTGATTTCCCGAGTCCCCAAACCTCTGACCCATAACCTAGTATTGAGCAAACAAAAGCATCAAATAATTGACAACTAATGTTTAGCTTGATGTTATACTTATTGCAATAAGCTTATAATACATTTAGTGCCTTAAGGGCTTTTACACTTGAGTGTTCATGATTTCTGGCAAATGTATCTGACTAATTGAATACAGTCCACAAACAATTGCGGTCATTGACAACTTCTTCCATCCAATTATTTATTGTATCGAAACTTTTCATATCTTAGCAGACCACATCTTTTACGAAATACCATGTATTTTGTTTAATTTATATTGACTTCTAGACTCCATCTATTAGAGTAAACTTCTAAAAATGACAGCAACTTATTAATATCTTCAGGTGTGTTACCTAGTTTAGTCTTTAGTCTGCCTGAATTCATACCTGTTTGTAAAAATAGTACATAAGTATCTTAAAACAGAGAAAACAAAACAGGAGACATAACTTCACCCAGCCTCAAGCCTATAACATATTCGAAAAAAATCAGAATAATTATTTAACACTTTAACAGCCGATTTTACATATGATTAACAATTATTAAAGGTTTACCTTTAATATCGTTTTTTTGCATTTTAAGTCATAAAGCAATTCTGTAAATGTAATCAAAAGCCTCTTTAAAATCTACAAATACACAATACAGACGTTTAGTTTCGTTATATTTTTTAATAAAACAAACTAAGCATAAATTGTTGATATACCCCTTCTTAAACCATACTCGGCATCTGACACACATTTGCTTCATCACAAAAAGATATTATTATTTTGTTAAGTATCGTCGTAAACAGTTTTGACATACAACTAACTAGGGTAATGCCTCTATGATTTTTTACATCATGTTTTGCTCCCTTTTTCTATCAAGGTATAACAATTCCTTTAGTCTGGCTATCTGGGAAACAACCACTGTTTAAAATAGCATTAAACATATCACACAGTTGTAAACCCAGACATTCTATGAAATATTCATTTAACAAGGCATCTGGCCCATACGATTTGATACGATGTAATGTCTTAAAAGCAGCATTTGTTTCATCAACGGTTATGTCTCTATTTAAAAAACAGTTCGACACTGTCACTTGTATTTGAGAAATCGTTATTTCTAACAAAGGCTTCGGCTTCAACATTTTCGGTTTGTAACATATCATCATCTAAATCTGAAAAATATTTAGTAAAATCATGCAACGAAATTACTACTGTTCCGTTTTGCTTTTTTTTAAATATGTCAAAAAGCCTTAGGCTTAGAAAAGAGTAATTGCTCAATACTTTTGCCTTTAGCAGCTTTAAACAAGTTTCGCTTACGCTTAACGAGCATTTTATAAACACTTTTCAAAGATCACATTTGTATTCTATTTGTGTTCGTTTTACAATGATTATACATGTTCGCAGCATCCGAGTAAATACGTTTTGCTGTTATACAATCATCATCAAACCATTGTTGTTATTACGATATGAAATGTTGACGAAACATGTTTTTTCTTTAAATAAATAATCCTTTTCAAACAAGGGATCAGCAATACTGTAAATGGTTTGTGTAAAGTTATGTATAATATTATCAATATCATATCTATTTTTTACATTTACATTTTCCGCTAGTATGTTGAACATAGATAATTTAGATATTAGTCCCGCTTTATATTGAGATTATTATTCACCACACCCCTGCTTAACAAAATTGCTCTGCGTTTTCCTTGTCGCAGTAAGCATTTTTTCATTGTAAACGCAAATGGTCAATGATCACTCTATTTATTGAATGGACACATATAACATCCGATAATATCATCAAAATTAAATTGCTTGCACAACAGGTAACCAATAACAAACGACCCATTTCGCGATGCAAAGGTAAATGACATACAATCACTGTCATTGCCAATTCGGCCGTTACAAATACGTAATCCCGTGGATTTTCAAAGATTAAGAAGCCGTAAGCCAAATGTATTGCAATGCTTTCAACAGAGGCCCGAGGAAGGGGTATGTCTGCAACATAGTCATCATTATTAATAGCATTAGTAAATCAATTATACATAATAAAATAATTTCTAACCCCAATCACCGACCAAATACACAGTTCAAATTCGGTCAAAGTCATAAATGTAATTTTATATCAAATAAAAAAGGCAATGTTTACTACGTCGTTAGCAGGTAATCCTTTACACCATTAATAAACAGCACACAAATAAACATCAGTTTCTAGATTGTAAATGTAGTTGTCTAGTTTTAACCATATATCAATATTCAAAACTTAAGTACAATTTATCACCTAAGAATTGTGTACGATATTGAACATTATGATCGATGTAATTATTATTATCAAGGGAAAATTGATGATCATGTCTATCATGACAAAGAAACAAAACATTGCTCACACTACTATAAGGAAACGTTTGTTTTCAAACTCCAATTAAATTAAATACATTCAGCAGTTAAACATTCAACAATTTATATATACATTTCTTGGATAGAGCATTTTTCAATCTGAAATTATAATTTACAATAATTTGGAAAGTAAGTTGTGGTGTAATAGTTATTGATTAATCCAATATCAATATAATCCATTTCAATCAATTAAAACATAACTCTATAAATTATAAGATCATTTTATTTTGTTTACTGTTGATTACTTTTGACCTCTAAATAGAATATCTACTCCTTAACTAAAAGCCAAATCAAACTGTTTCATTTCCCCTAAAACACAGTGCATAACAACACCAACAACAACATTATATGTACTATAAATATAGACAGAGAGAAATAAAGACATACAGGCAGGTAGGCAGTCAGCAGACAGGCAGAAGTGTTCATTTCAAACTTGTACAAAGTGCATCGTCCTTAAACATAATTTTCATAATACAAATTAATACCAGAACAATAAACCAACACATTAAATCAACATATAAACATTCACGTGTCAAGTGATTTAACATAATTTAAAGAAGAAAGAAAACTAACTAGCTTAGAACCCTCTGGCGAATATTTATATAAACTGCACATAGACAAAAATACACCATTTCTCGATACTTTTGAAAATGAATAAATTTGTTATAGTGATATATCAGCCATATAAGAATATGTTCGAAATCAAAATGTTGCTTTTAAGTTATTGTTAATGTTTCTGAAATCCGAAAATTCTTTTACTCACCCTGCAAAGGAGGGTATACCACTTTCACCATCCATTAGTTTCCTAGCATGATTCTCACATTAAGATTAGACTATTGAAGCTTCGTGTTGAAACATCAAAAAGACCGAAGAAATTATTATAAAGTCTAAAGCAAAATTATTATCATTCATTTGTCAACAGAAACACTATCTACAGACTCTTTTATTTCGTGCAAAGACAATTTAGGCAAACTTAAACTAAGGTTTCGATTAGCTCATGGTCATTGTCTTCCACGCTTACTTTATCTTGATTCCCGAGGAAAATACATAATGGTGATCGGATTTCAGTTTAGTGCAACCGAATAATATTTTATACTGTTTTTCAAGGGTTCTTGAGTGTAGAGTCTGTTACATGTGTACTTCTTAATTAGTTTTGAAGAACAATTCGTAAAAGTTATGTGGTCCTGTAATTACGAGTTCTGTATAATGATCTGTCATATCGTCTTTGAATCTGAACGCCACCCCATTTTCATACAAACGTATGTTCTTTTGTAAACAAACATCATATGAATAACTTAAATCCTTATCTAACAACCTATTCAATAAAGACAATACGTCTTTAAATTCGTTTAAATTCATAAAAAGTGGAAAACTATGTACCAAACCATTTTTCTGAAAAAGAGATTTCCAAAATACAGACTTTTGATCAATGGCTACATCGAGTCCAATTCTACCAAGGTTTTTTTCACAGCTCTTTAAAATATAAGGTCTTACGGATTCCAACAAATATAAAACAAAATAACTCCAGCGTGGTAATACGGCATTTGTGTGGATTTGATTTTTGAGATGTGCATAATAAGCTCTATTTTCGATAATTTTATGTATAGGGCATGGACTTTGGGGAATTTGGCCGTCGGACAGCTCGTTTCTTTTTATAAAATAGTACCACACAAAAAATCCATGCAAATCATTTTTCAATATGACATAAAATATTTCAGGTTGGCACCTTTTTTGGTCATAGAGTATTTCAAAAACAAACGTGTGAAATAATTCAAAAAGTTGATTTTTAACCAGTAACTTTAAAATCCCCTTTTCAGAATAAGATTGCGATATATTTTGAGTATGTGCTCTTTGCAAACATGTAATTATTGAATATTCGCTTTGAGTAAACGCGCGTTTTACTGTGTGGACATCGGTCTTGAAATTATTTAAAGATATGGCAATCCCGTATTGTTTCTTTAGTAGACGAACTGAATACATGATTGGTGTATGGCCAAACATGTCTTTTTGTTGTATTAAGATGTCAAAATTGCCATGAAGCATGCGTATGATCCAATTAAGCGTGTTGGAATGTCCATTCTGGATAAGGAAATGTAAAGGATTTCTTCCAAAGCCATCGGTTTCATATAACAAATCCGGAAAACGAGAAAGCAACTTAACGATTATATCCGACAGCGGTTGTTTGGTTGACTCCTTTAATATGAATGGTGATTCTTTTATAGCAAACCAAAAGAAAGAGCTTCGTTCTGATTTCAGGTATAATTCCCCCCCAGGAACCTGATCTACAATAAAGTCAAACGAAGTTATATTTTGGCAAACGATAGCCGAATGCAAAGGCGTGTATTTGTTGTCACATTTCAGTGCTAATATGTCAATCATTTGGTCAAATACCTGGTGTTGAAGAAACCGAATGTTGCCGCCGCAAGCAGCAAAATGAGCTGGTAAGCACCCAGTTGTAACTTCGGTAAAGAACTCTAAAGCTTCTTCGTTATCATCAAATCTTAAGTTTTGACCTGCGATGTTTTTCTGAAGCCAAAGACTCGATTGACACTCATAACCTTTAAGTAAAACTTCTTCCCGTTTATTAAGCTGATGTTTATCATTGATACCCGTGGCATTTCCACAGATTCTATTCACCAAATTGTAATGTTGTTCAATGATATATTTCACAATTTCGCTTCGATCAGTTTGAAATGCTGTAATCAATGGGGTTCTTTCTCTTCGATCCAGACAGGTTAGTGTTGAGCCTCCATCAGAGGACAGGATTGATTTCATAATGTCAATATGATCCCCTCGAATTGCTGCATGAAGTGCACTTTCACATGACGAACTACCCCACTCATCAAAAAGACTAACTATCTCTACTTCCCCTCCTTGCATTCGGAAGGATCCTTTGGGAAGACAAGTCAACTCTTTATTACAATCCCGACATTTGTCGGTTATATTCAATTCATTCACTAAGTACGACACCAAATCAAAATGCCCCCCTTCCGATGCAAAATAAAGACATAGCCAGTCAACGATTTCTTTATTGTGTAGATAAAACTCTTTGACAGTCACAACACAACCACACTTGCACGCAAGATGAACAGGCTTTAAATTAAAGCCATTCAATATGTGATGTGTGTAGTTCCCGAAAAGACTCGTATCTGTCAAAATGAAGTTTACAATGTGTACATGTCCATTTTGAGCGGCAATATCGAGTAATCCGTAACCCCACTGTTTTATAAGCGTAGCAACTTGAACGTTTGCACGTTTTGTTCCGTGGTAAGATTTTACTCTAAAATTCACATCAGCCCCATGATCACAAAGACTTTTTAAAGCTGACAATTTCCCCGTGGCAGCTGCAATGTACGCCGCAGTACTATTTTCGCCACTAAGCTCTTCAGTGTTGTTGAAATGAAAGTACAGAACACTAGGTATAGTTGAACAGTCAGTACGTTTGACGCATCTTATCAATGGGGACTCAGAAAAATTCCTCTCCAAAACCGTTATTTGATCATGGCTTATATTTTTAAATCGATCAATTAATTCAATAGTTTCAGAGTCCATTATGTGTATTGCTAGGTTGACAATATCCGTGTCGATAATATGCATGTTGTCAATTTGATTTAGTAAAAATTTAGCATTGATTGTATGGCCATTCGTTCTCTGTATTCTGAATGTTTTAGGAGCTGTGTTTTCTAACCATTGCAGACTGGAAAGGTGGGTAAAAACAACTGTGTTATTTACACTTATAAAGAATTGACCCACCTTTTCGAATTCATCGTTTAATATTCCTTTGTCTTTCGTAGAGCAATCCGTTACAACTTTTAAAATATTATCTTTTGTTTTTGTTAAAAACGTAGTCGCTGTAACTTCAAAAATCGTTCTTGCATTTTCAAATGCTTCTCCAAAAATTCTTTCAAATTCAATGGAATAAACTCTGTCAGGATTTGTTGTATTGTTGTCGTTGAAAGTATTTGATCCAACTAAGAATTGTGCAATAAGAAATGTCGACGGTTTGTCTTGCTCGTTTATTTCAGTTTTGTTGATATATGAGTGTACATCCTGCAAATTTCTTTTATCCAAACTAGGCAAATATATCACATCAAAATCCATCAGAAGCTGTGCATGTGTCTCCAATTTACGACTTGTCACTAACAGTTTAATCCAAGATGGAAATAAATGGAAACGTTTACGAATTATTTCAATGATCGCGTTTTCGTTGACGACCTTCCCACATTCGTCTATAGCATCGATAATGATCAGTTTCGCAGAAGTTGTAAAATATGTTCTCGATAACTCTTGCAACGGATGTATTATGCACATATCGATGCATCCTAGATAGTCTTCATTGCAGTATTCACCATTGTAGTGTTCAAAGCATTGTCTGTCAGTCAATAGTTGAGACATAAATTCGGGTACAAAATTCGAAATCATTGATATAAGTCTTCGAACGAACAGGCCGGGTTTCTGCGTTAAAAGAACATCGTATATGCAAACATGATATGCTATTATCATTTTTCTTAAACGATAACCCTTGCTGTGTTCATCTGCGCATACGGTATGGGCAACGAAAGCCGATTTCCCGTAACCCATGTCCGCTTCTAGAACTAGGCCGCGTGTGGAACTATTCATAGTCTGAATACTATTATCAATTAGATCAAAGAGCCATTCTCGTCCAAATAACTGTTTGTGGTGTTTTAAATAAGCTTCCAACTTTAATGGAATTGAAAAATCCCCGTAGATGTTTTCTGTTACGCAATCTGAAACTAAAATAAAGAACTGTTAACGCCGTTTACTTGAGACGCCAGGACAATGTAAAATGCATCTCAATTATTCGAAAATCATGTGAATAAAACGGATTAAAGGTGTCTTTGGCTGGTATTCAATAGTCATCTTAAATTAATCGAATGGTCATACATCATCGACGTCATTCACTCCATTGGTCAGTTTTTAAAGTATTCCGATTAGCTACATCTTACCTAGATCCAATTAAGACCAATATTGAATAACAGCCCTGACAATGCAACCTACGATTACCAATGATCTATCACACGTTACTTTGATCGATCATTATAACCACTATATACTATGCTGACGTAATATTTATTCAGTCAGACCCATTTGGACAATCTTATTAGTGGAAGATTAAAGACCATATATTTACTGAAACAATCGGTTGCAAGCAAGACCGGTTATAAACGAAGCAAAAAAACTATCTGAACTTCAAGGCGAAAATAGAATCAGAAATGCAATAAAAATCATACTCTAATATCAAATAACGCGAACGTTTTCAATGCTACACCAAACAAAAGGAGGTATTTTGAATACTCCCATTATCAAACTGCTGTTTATTGGCAACTGTTTTGACGCAAAGAGCAAATTTCAGTATTATATTCAAAGTGTTTATCTTTTTTTTATTGCAATTGAAATAAAAAGGGGTTGGGTTTTTTGAATGTTTAGTATTACACCTTTTAGTTCGTAGTATTCATTATATACTGCAAAAGCTGTATTTTTCGAAGTGTAATCGTACCTCCTATTTCAGATGATCTCATCCAGGGCATTGTCAATGTCGGCGATAATGTGTTACGTGGACAGTAGGTCAATACGGTGACAAGGCAAATGAAGAACATCACCGCATAGAAATATTTTGACAGCATGCTGACTTGTGTTTCGACGTGAGTTAATCTACCGTTCAAATGTTTTAGCCCATTTACAATGCATTCAACTTCTTGTTTATAACCATTCAGTTGGTCATTTTCAAGGTCTCGAATACATCCTAGGAGGGCACCAATATCCGGAACATATAAATCATTCTGATGAATAAGGTTTTTGATATTCGTGAACACTTCAGTCTTTAAACTTTCATCACATTCAAATAAATCATGGCATAACTGATTTCGGCTGCTCCTTACATCGTCTGCTGTTGGTATAAGACTTCTTGGAAACTCGGAACATCGTTTCCAAATGTTTAATGATACAGTCACGTCTCCCAAATTCAGGTTTGTTTTCATGAAATGTTCAATCATGAAAACCTCTGCAATATGTTTTGGACCATTTGGCCACTCCCATGAGTTAAGTTCAGACCACGTGATCTTCCCAGGAAACAAATGAAATCGTAGGAGCTCCGTCCTCCATGCTGTGCATGTATTACACCAGCTGAAATGAATTGTGTCATGACATACAAATTCATGATGTATTCAAAGAAACCTACTTCCTTAGGAAGTATCGTTAATTCCACTAACACAAGTTATTACAACTCAAGGATATAACAATGAAGTTATAATAAACTGTACAATGAGCGACCGATACTAAAATCATCTAAATTAACATAGTCGCGTGTGTACCTTTTTCTAGAGATCACGTCATGATTATACATATCTTTCGAAAAAAACGCAACATCATATAACAAGGATCTTATTATAACCGCAATTAAAACAAACTTCATAGATATCATAAAAGTCATTTTTTTCAAAATTCTAAAATTCGTTCAACCTGGATGATTTGTCGTCACGCAACATATCTTACATAGATGTATTGTACAAATTCTGGATTTTTAATGTGTATCTTACTGCAGTAAAAAAGGAAGTAAAGATTTGCTTTTACTTGTGGAAAGGTCAATAATTTTAGCATCCTCCCAAATCGATAAATATTTGTACCATCTTAAATTCAAGCTAAACGGAGCTCGCTCGTGTTTTTGTAAAATGCACATCATTTGTACGACAAAAATGTGTGGCAAATCAATAGGAAATGTTAAAACTCAGAGACTGATGGATGGAACCCTTTAACAAATGTTAATATAAGCTCAAATTTTGTCTGTGAAGTCCAAGACTTTGAAAAGAGTTAGTCATGCGATTCAACAAAAGGGTTAATGGTTAAGTTTTCCTTATGTTTGTGTATGAGTAGTTGTGGGCGTAAGGTTTTGTTGTCATTTTTCTATTTTCTCCTTGATTGTAGCTGCGTGGGTTCGCACCTAACTTAAACCAGAGTTGTTTATAACCGTGTCTAATCGTTACGAGTTGAAGTGTTTGAGGTAACGTTGGTTAGTGGAGGGTATAACGCTGGATTATGGTGTTAACGCGACTAGAAGTAAGAAATTTCATAACAGTAATCGAGAAACAGTAATGGTTTTTTACAGGAATAAGTGCAAGATGACTTCCTTTTCATATCTATGCCATGTATATATTTGATTTCCTATACAATGTCGCCGTTTCCTAAATCATTAGGGGAAAACACGACATTGTATATAAAAAGAATGATTCGCGAGCTTTAAAAGTTAAATAAACAGCGAAAATCACAACCAAAAATTGTATAGGCAGCTGTCCGTAGAAAATCTCTTAAATGTAGCGTATTTTGATATGGATTGATATAATTGACGTGTTATATAGTCATCGAGGGTGACTTTTTAGAACAAAAAGATGTAATGCTGTAGGATGTGGTGGACCAGTCAGAATTTGCTGGTTGCACGGTGTTTTGTAAATTATTTTTTAGCAATTGTCCAGCATACTTTGTTCACTTTGATATTAAATCTGTTTATTATTACTGACTTTCAACAGTGTACGATATTCACTGCTGCTCCGTCAGAAAATCAGACTAGTTAATCATATTCGTCTTCTCTAATTTTAATGATATTCTTATATTTGCTCGTGTGTCAATGAAGGAGTATGTGTGTTACATACATGCCACAAACCCAATTCGGCAAAGCCAGCACACTTTTGACGTCCCTTCGACGCGGGCTTTTGGCTGGTTATGCAAAGTCATTTGACGTCAAACCCCGACGTCGAGGCTTAGTTGCAATTGCGACCGTTTTTGACGTAGATACATTTCCACAAATATTATGTTTAGATCTACTTTTTCTCTATTTAGCAAAGCTATTACTAATGTTGTTTTTTTTCTTTTCCATAAAACGTATGTGCTGTGCTAAGCGTACATGTGTGGGCATGAAACTCAAGTAAAATTCAAGATTTCAAAATGGAAGTATCAAACAAATGAACGTAAAATAAACTGAATTGAACTCAAGGGAGGTAATAAATATGTTTAGGAAAAATATTTTTACAAACCGTATGGATATCGGTCCTATCTCATTTTCGATATTTATCTGATATTCACAATATATCGGTCCAATATTGGGCTCAAATTAGCCGTAGGCTAAGGGTGAGCTATTAGGATCGATGATTTTCCGTCGTCCGTCGTCTGTTGTCTGTCGTCCGTCGTCCGTCCACACATAGTTTGTTAACACTCTACTGTTCACATTTTTGCACTAATTGTCACGAAACTTGGTCAGGATGTCTATCCCAGTAATAAGTCGGACAAGTTCGAATATGGGTCATCTGGGGTCAAAAACTAGGCCACAGAGCCCAAATGTAGAAAAACATTGTTAACACTCTAAACGTAACATTTTAAGCCCAAATATCCTGGAAATTTGTCAGAAAGTTTGCTTTGGTGCGTTTTAGCTTAAGTTCGAATATAGGTCATCTGGGGTCGAAACTTAGGTCACAGTGCCCATTTATGGCAATACTTTGCTAACACGCTAGATGTTACATTTCAGCCCAAATATCCTGGAAATTAGTCAGAAAAATTGATTGTATGAATTCTAGCTCAAGTTCGAATATGGGTCATCTTGGGTCAAAAACTAGGTCACAGAGCCCAAATATAGAAAAATCTTGTTAACTCTACAGAGGTAACATTTTCAGACCAAATATCCTGGAAATTTGTTAGAAAGGTTGCTTCGATGATTTCTAGCTCAAGTATGAATATGGGTCATCTGTGGTCAAAAACGAGGTCACAAAGCCCAAATATGCAAAGACTTTGTTAACACTCTAGAGGTAACATTTTCAGCCAAAATATCCTGGAAATTTGTCAGAAATATTGCTTAGATGATTTCTAGCCCAAGTTTGAATATGGGTTATCTAAGGTCAAAGGCTAGGTCACAGAGCCCAAATATGGAAATACATTGTTAACACTCTAGAGGTAACATTTTCATCGTAAATTTCCTGGAAATTTGTCAAAAGGGTTGTTTCAATCATTTCTAGCTATTCTTCGAATATGGGTCATCTGGGGTCAAACTAGGTCACAGAGCCCAAATATGGAAAGACCTTGTTAACACTCTAGAGGTAACATTTTCAGCCCAAATATCCTGGAAATTTGTCAGAAAGGTTGTTTCGATAATTATTAGCTCAAGTTCGAATTAGGGTCATCTGGGTTCAAAAACTAGGTCACAGAGCCCAAACGTGGAAACTCTTTGTTAGCACTCTAGAGGTAACATTTTCATCTCAAATTTCCTGGAAATTTGTCAGAAGGGCTGTTTCAATGATTTCTAGCTCAAATTTGAATATGGGTCATCTGGGGTCAAAAACTAGGTCACAACACCCCAAATATGGAAAGACATTGTTAACACTCTAGAGGTAACATTTTCAGCCAAAATATCCTGATATTTGTCTGAAGGGTTGTTTCGATGATTTTAAGCTCAAGTGTGATATTGGGTCATCTAGGTTCAAAAACTAGGACACAGTGCCCAAATATGGAAAGACTTTGTTAACACTCTAGAGGTAACATTTTCTGCCCAAATATCCTGGGATTTCGTCAGCGAAAGTGTTTAAATGATTTCTAGCTCAAGTTCGAATATGGGTCATCTGGGGTCAAAACCTAGGTCACAGAGCCCAAATATGGAAATACATTGTTAACACTCTAGAGGTAACATTTTCTGCAAAAATATCCTGAAAATTTGTCAGAAAGGTTGTTTCGATGATTAGTTAGCTCAAGTTCGAATATGATTCATCTGGGGTCAAAAACTAGGTCACAACTCCTTAAATATGGAAAGACCTTGTTAACACTCTAGAGGTAATAATTTCAGCCCAAATATCCTGGAAATTTGTCTGAATGGTTGTTTCGATGAGTTCTATCTCAAGTTTGAATATGTGTCATCTTGGGTTAAAAACTAGGACACAGTGCCTAAATATGGAATCACTTTGTTAACACTCTAAAGGTAACATTTTCAGCCAAAATATCCTGGGAATTAGTCAGAAAAGTTGTTTAAATGATTTCTAGCTCAAGTTCGAATATGGGTCATCTGGGGTCAAAACCTAGGTCACAGAGCCCAAATATGGTAATACATTGTTAACACTCTAGAGGTAACATTTTCTGCTAAAATATCCTGGAAATTTGTCAGAAAGGTTGTTTCGATGATTATTTAGCTCAAGTTCGAATATGGGTCATCTGGGGTCAAAAACTAGGTCACAACTCCCTAAATATGGAAAGACATTGTTAACACTCTAGCGGTAACATTTTCAGCCCAAATATCCTGGACATTTGTCTGAAGGGTTAATTCGATGAGTTCTTGCAAAATTTCGAAATTGGGTTATCTGGGTTCAAAAACTAGGTCACAGAGCCCAAATGTGAAAAAAACTTGTTAGAACTCTAGAGGTTACATTATCATCCCAAATTTCCTAGAAATTTGTCAGAAGGGTTGTTTCAATGATTTCTTGCTCAATTTTGAATATGGGTCATCTTGGTTCAAAAACTAAGTCACAGAGCCCAAATATGGAAAGACCTTGATAACACTCTAGAGGTAACATTTTCATACCAAATATCCTCGAAATTTGTCTGATAGGTTGTTTCGATGATTTCTAGCTCAATTTTGAATATGGATCATCTGGGGTCAAAAACTAGGTCACAGAGCCCAAATATGGAAAGACCTTGTTAACACTCTAGAAGTAACATTTTCAGCCCAAATATCCTGGAAATGTGTCTGATAGGTTGTTTCGATGATTTCTAGCTCAAGTTTGAATATGGGTCATCTTGGGTAAAAAACTAGGACACAGTGCCCAAATACGGAAAGGCTTTGTGAACACTCTAGAGATTACATTTTCAGCCAAAATATCCTGGGAATTTGTCAGAAAGGTTGTTTATATGATTTCTAGCTCAAGTTCGAATATGGGTCATCTGGGGTCAAAAGTAGGTCACAGAGCCAATATATGGAAAGACCTTGTTAACCCTCTAGAGGTAACATTTTCTGCCCAAACATCCTGGAAATTTGTCTGATAGGTTGTTTCGATGATTTGTACCTCAAGTTTGAATATGGGTCATCTCGGGTTAAAAACTAGGTCACAGTGCCCAATTATGAAAAAGACCTTGTTAACACTCTAACGGTAACATTTTCTGCCAAAATATCTTAGAAATTTGTCAGAATGGTTGTTTCGATGATTTTATAGCTCAAGTTCGAATATGGGTAATCTTGGGTCAAAAACTAGGTCACCCCCCACAATATGGAAAGACTTTATTAACCCTCTAGAGTTAACATTTTCAGCCAAAATATCCTGGGAATTTGTCAGAAAGGTCGTTCAAATGATTTCTAGCTCAAGTTCGAATATGGGTCATCTGGGGTCAAAACCTAGGTCACAGATCCCATATATGGAAATACATTGCTAACACTCTAGAGGTAACATTTTCAGCCAAAATATCCTGGAATTTTGTCAGAAAGGTTGTTTCGACGATTATTTAGCTCAAATTCGAATACGGGTCATCTTGGGTCAAAAACAAGGTCACAACCCCCCAAATATGGAAAGACATTGTAAACACTCTAGAGGTAACATTTTCAGCCAAAATATCCTGGAAATTTGTCTGAAGGGTTGTTTCGATGATTTCTAGCTCAAGTTTGATATTGGGTCATCTGGGTTCAAAAACTAGGACACAGTGCCCAAATATGGAAATACTTTGTTAACACTCTAGAGGTAACATTTTCAACCAAAATATCCTGGGAATTTGTCAGCAAAAGTGTTCAAATGATTTCTAGCTCAAGTTCGAATATGGGTCATCTGGGGTCAAAACCTAGGTCACAGAGCCCAAATATGGAAATACCTTTTTAACAGTCTAGAGGTAACTTTTCAGCCAAATTATCTTAGAAATTTGTCAGAAGGGTTGTTTCAATAATTTCTAGCTCAAGTTCGAATTTGATTCATCTGGGGTCAAAACCTAGGTCACAGAGACCTAATATGGAAATTCCTTGTTAACACTCTAGAGGTAACATTTTCTGCCAAAATATCCGGGAAATTTGTCAGAAAGGTTGTCTCGTTGATTTTAGCTCAAATTCGAGAATAGGTCATCTGGGGTAAAAAACTAGGTCACAACCCCCCAAATATGGAAAGACTTTGCTAACACTCTAGAGGTAACATTCTCTGCCAAAATATCCGGAAAATTTGTCAGAAAGGTTGTCTCGTTGATTTTAGCTCAAATTCGAGAATAGGTCATCTGGGGTAAAAAACTAGGTCACAACCCCCCAAATATGATAAGACTTTGCTAACACTCTAGAGGTAACATTTTCTGCCAAAATATCCGGGAAATTTGTCAGAAAGGTTGTCTCGTTGATTTTAGCTCAAATTCGAGAATAGGTCATCTGGGGTAAAAAACTAGGACACAACCCCCCAAATATGGAAAGACTTTGCTAACACTCTAACATTTTCATCCAAAATAACCTGGAAATTTGTCAGAAAATTTGATTCGATGATTTCTAGCTCAAGTTCGAATTAGGGTCATCTGGGTTCAAAAACAAGCTCACAGGGCCCAAACGTGGAAACTCTTTGTTAGCACTCTAGATGTGACATTTTCATCCCAAATTTCCTGGAAATTTGTCAGAAGGGCTGTTTCAATGATTTCTAGCTCAAATATGAATATGGGCCATCTGGGGTCAAAACTAGGTCATATAGCCCAAATATGGAAATATCTTGTTAACACTCTAAAGGTAACATTTTCAGCCAAAATATCCTGGAATTTGTCTGAAGGGTTGTTTCGATGATTTCTAGCTCAAGTGTGATATTGGGTCATCTGGGTTCAAAAACTAGGACACAGTGCCCAAATATGGAAAGACTTTGTTAACACTCTAGAGGTAACATTTTCAGCCCAAATATCCTGGGAATTCGTCAGCGAAAGTGTTTAAATGATTTCTAGCTCAAGTTCGAATATGGGTCATCTGGGGTCAAAACCTAGGTCACAGAGCCCAAATATGGAAATACCTTGTTATCACTCTAGAGGTAACATTTTCAGCCAAAATATCTTAGAAATTTGTCAGAAGGGCTGTTTCAATAATTTATAGCTCAAGTTCGAATATGGGTCATCTGGTGTCAAAACCTAGGTCACAGGGCCCTAATATGGAAATACCTTGTTAACACTCTAGAGGTAACATTTTCTGCCAAAATATCCTGGAAATTTGTCAGAAAGGTTGTTTCGTTGAATTTTTAGCTCAAGTTCTAATATAGGTTATCTGGGGTAAAAAACGAGGTCACAACACCCCGAAATATGGAAAGACTTTGTTAACACTCTAGAGGTAACATTTTCATCCAAAATATCCTGGAAATTTGTCTGAAGGGTTGTTTCGATGATTTCTACCTCAAGTTTGATATTGGGTCATCTGGGTTCAAAAACTAGGACACAGTGCCCAAATATGGAAATACTTTGTTAACACTCTAGAGGTAACATTTTCAGCCAAAATATCCTGGGAATTTGTCAGCAAAAGTGTTCAAATGATTTCTAGCTCAAGTTCGAATATGGGTCATCTGGGGTCAAAACCTAGGTCACAGAGCCCAAATATGGAAATACCTTTTTAACAGTCTAGAGGTAACTTTTCAGCCAAATTATCTTAGAAATTTGTCAGAAGGGTTGTTTCAATAATTTATAGCTCAAGTTCGAATATGATTCATCTGGGGTCAAAACCTAGGTCACAGAGACCTAATATGGAAATTCCTTGTTAACACTCTAGAGGTAACATTTTCTGCCAAAATATCCGGGAAATTTGTCAGAAAGGTTGTCTCGTTGATTTTAGCTCAAATTCGAGAATAGGTCATCTGGGGTAAAAAATTAGGTCACAACCCCCCCAAATATGGAAAGACTTTGCTAACACTCTAGAGGTAACATTTTCTGCCAAAATATCCGGGAAATTTGTCGGAAAGGTTGTCTTGTTGATTTTAGCTCAAATTCGAGAATAGGTCATCTGGGGTAAAAAACTAGGACACAACCCCCCAAATATGGAAAGACTTTGCTAACACTCTAGAGGTAACATTTTCCTCCAAAATAACCTGGAAATTTGTCAGAAAATTTGATTCGATGATTTCTAGCTCAAGTTCGAATTAGGGTCATCTGGGTTCAAAAACTAGCTCACAGGGCCAAAACGTGGAAACTCTTTGTTAGCACTCTAGAGGTTACATTTTCATCCCAAATTTCCTGGAAATTTGTCAGAAGGGCTGTTTTAATGATTTCTAGCTCATATATGAATATGGTTCATCTGGGGTCAAAAACTAGGTCACAACCCCCCAAATATGGAAAGACATTGTTAACACTCTAGAGGTAACATTTTCAGCCAAAATATCCTGGAATTTGTCTGAAGGGTTGTTTCGATGATTTCTAGCTCAAGTGTGATATTGGGTCATCTGGGTTCAAAAACTAGGACACGGTGCCCAAATATGGAAAGACTTTGTTAACACTCTATAGGTAACATTTTCAGCCCAAATATCCTGGGAATTCGTCAGCGAAAGTGTTTAAATGATTTCTAGCTCAAGTTCGAATATGGGTCATCTGGGGTCAAAACCTAGGTCACAGAGCCCAAATATGGAAATACCTTTTTAACACTCTAGAGGTAACTTTTCAGCCAAATTATCTTAGAAATTTGTCAGAAGGGTTGGTTCAATAATTTATAGCTCAAGTTCGAATATGATTCATCTGGGGTCAAAACCTAGGTCACAGAGACCTAATATGGAAATTCCTTGTTAACACTCTAGAGGTAACATTTTCTGCCAAAATATCCGGGAAATTTGTCAGAAAGGTTGTCTCGTTGATTTTAGCTCAAATTCGAGAATAGGTCATCTGGGGTAAAAAACTAGGTCACAACCCCCCAAATATGGAAAGACTTTGCTAACACTCTAGAGGTAACATTTTCTGCCAAAATATCCGGGAAATTTGTCGGAAAGGTTGTCTCGTTGATTTTAGCTCAAATTCGAGAATAGGTCATCTGGGGTAAAAAACTAGGACACAACCCCCCAAATATGGAAAGACTTTGCTAACACTCTAGAGGTAACATTTTCATCCAAAATAACCTGGAAATTTGTCAGAAAATTTGATTCGATGATTTCTAGCTCAAGTTCGAATTAGGATCATCTGGGTTCAAAAACTAGCTCACAGGGCCCAAACGTGGAAACTCTTTGTTAGCACTATAGAGGTTACATTTTCATCCCAAATTTCCTGGAAATTTGTCAGAAGGGCTGTTTTAATGATTTCTAGCTCAAATATGAATATGGTTCATCTGGGGTCAAAAACTAGGTCACAACCCCCAAAATATGGAAAGACATTGTCAACACTCTAGAGGTAACATTTTCAGCCAAAATATCCTGGAATTTGTCTGATGGGTTGTTTCGACGGTTATTTAGCTCAAATTCAAATACGGGTCATCTTGGGTCAAAAACTAGGTCACCACCCCCCAAATATGGAAAGACATTGTTAACACTCTAGAGGTAACATTTTCAGCCAAAATATCCTGGAAATATGTCTGAAGGGTTGTTTCGATGATTTCTACCTCAAGTTTGATATTGGGTCATCTGGGTTCAAAAACTAGGACACAGTGCCCAAATATGGAAATACTTTGTTAACACTCTAGAGGTAATATTTTCAGCCAAAATATCCTGGGAATTTGTCAGAAAAAGGGTTAAAATGATTTCTAGCTCAAGTTCGAATATGGGTCATCTGGGGTCAAAACCTAGGTCACAGAGACCTAATATGGAACTTCCTTGTTAACACTCTAGAGGTAACTTTTTCAGCCAAATTATCTTAGAAATTTGTCAGAAGGGTTGTTTCAATAATTTCTAGCTCAAGTTCGAATATGATTCATCTTGGGTCAAAACCTAGGTCACAGAGACCTAATATGGAAATACCTTGTTAACACTCTAGAGGTAACATTTTCTGCCAAAATATCCGGGAAATTTGTCAGAAAGGTTGTCTCGTTGATTTTTTGCTCAAATTCGAGAATAGGTCATCTGGGGTAAAAAACTAGGTCACATCCCCCCAAATATGGAAAGACTTTGTTAACACTCTAGAGGTAACATTTTCATCCAAAATAACCTGGAAATTTGTCAGAAAATTTGATTCGATGATTTCTAGCTCAAGTTCGAATTAGGGTCATCTGGGTTCAAAAACTAGCTCACAGAGCCCAAACGTGGAAACTCTTTGTTAACACTCTAGAGGTTACATTTTCTGCCAAAATATCCGGGAAATTTGTCAGAAAGGTTGTCTCGTTGATTTTAGCTCAAATTCGAGAATAGGTCATCTGGGGTAAAAAACTAGGACACAACCCCCCAAATATGGAAAGACTTTGCTAACACTCTAACATTTTCATCCAAAATAACCTGGAAATTTGTCAGAAAATTTGATTCGATGATTTCTAGCTCAAGTTCGAATTAGGGTCATCTGGGTTCAAAAACAAGCTCACAGGGCCCAAACGTGGAAACTCTTTGTTAGCACTCTAGATGTGACATTTTCATCCCAAATTTCCTGGAAATTTGTCAGAAGGGCTGTTTCAATGATTTCTAGCTCAAATATGAATATGGGCCATCTGGGGTCAAAACTAGGTCATATAGCCCAAATATGGAAATATCTTGTTAACACTCTAAAGGTAACATTTTCAGCCAAAATATCCTGGAATTTGTCTGAAGGGTTGTTTCGATGATTTCTAGCTCAAGTGTGATATTGGGTCATCTGGGTTCAAAAACTAGGACACAGTGCCCAAATATGGAAAGACTTTGTTAACACTCTAGAGGTAACATTTTCAGCCCAAATATCCTGGGAATTCGTCAGCGAAAGTGTTTAAATGATTTCTAGCTCAAGTTCGAATATGGGTCATCTGGGGTCAAAACCTAGGTCACAGAGCCCAAATATGGAAATACCTTGTTATCACTCTAGAGGTAACATTTTCAGCCAAAATATCTTAGAAATTTGTCAGAAGGGCTGTTTCAATAATTTATAGCTCAAGTTCGAATATGGGTCATCTGGTGTCAAAACCTAGGTCACAGGGCCCTAATATGGAAATACCTTGTTAACACTCTAGAGGTAACATTTTCTGCCAAAATATCCTGGAAATTTGTCAGAAAGGTTGTTTCGTTGAATTTTTAGCTCAAGTTCTAATATAGGTTATCTGGGGTAAAAAACGAGGTCACAACACCCCGAAATATGGAAAGACTTTGTTAACACTCTAGAGGTAACATTTTCATCCAAAATATCCTGGAAATTTGTCTGAAGGGTTGTTTCGATGATTTCTACCTCAAGTTTGATATTGGGTCATCTGGGTTCAAAAACTAGGACACAGTGCCCAAATATGGAAATACTTTGTTAACACTCTAGAGGTAACATTTTCAGCCAAAATATCCTGGGAATTTGTCAGCAAAAGTGTTCAAATGATTTCTAGCTCAAGTTCGAATATGGGTCATCTGGGGTCAAAACCTAGGTCACAGAGCCCAAATATGGAAATACCTTTTTAACAGTCTAGAGGTAACTTTTCAGCCAAATTATCTTAGAAATTTGTCAGAAGGGTTGTTTCAATAATTTATAGCTCAAGTTCGAATATGATTCATCTGGGGTCAAAACCTAGGTCACAGAGACCTAATATGGAAATTCCTTGTTAACACTCTAGAGGTAACATTTTCTGCCAAAATATCCGGGAAATTTGTCAGAAAGGTTGTCTCGTTGATTTTAGCTCAAATTCGAGAATAGGTCATCTGGGGTAAAAAATTAGGTCACAACCCCCCCAAATATGGAAAGACTTTGCTAACACTCTAGAGGTAACATTTTCTGCCAAAATATCCGGGAAATTTGTCGGAAAGGTTGTCTTGTTGATTTTAGCTCAAATTCGAGAATAGGTCATCTGGGGTAAAAAACTAGGACACAACCCCCCAAATATGGAAAGACTTTGCTAACACTCTAGAGGTAACATTTTCCTCCAAAATAACCTGGAAATTTGTCAGAAAATTTGATTCGATGATTTCTAGCTCAAGTTCGAATTAGGGTCATCTGGGTTCAAAAACTAGCTCACAGGGCCCAAACGTGGAAACTCTTTGTTAGCACTCTAGAGGTTACATTTTCATCCCAAATTTCCTGGAAATTTGTCAGAAGGGCTGTTTTAATGATTTCTAGCTCATATATGAATATGGTTCATCTGGGGTCAAAAACTAGGTCACAACCCCCCAAATATGGAAAGACATTGTTAACACTCTAGAGGTAACATTTTCAGCCAAAATATCCTGGAATTTGTCTGAAGGGTTGTTTCGATGATTTCTAGCTCAAGTGTGATATTGGGTCATCTGGGTTCAAAAACTAGGACACGGTGCCCAAATATGGAAAGACTTTGTTAACACTCTATAGGTAACATTTTCAGCCCAAATATCCTGGGAATTCGTCAGCGAAAGTGTTTAAATGATTTCTAGCTCAAGTTCGAATATGGGTCATCTGGGGTCAAAACCTAGGTCACAGAGCCCAAATATGGAAATACCTTTTTAACACTCTAGAGGTAACTTTTCAGCCAAATTATCTTAGAAATTTGTCAGAAGGGTTGGTTCAATAATTTATAGCTCAAGTTCGAATATGATTCATCTGGGGTCAAAACCTAGGTCACAGAGACCTAATATGGAAATTCCTTGTTAACACTCTAGAGGTAACATTTTCTGCCAAAATATCCGGGAAATTTGTCAGAAAGGTTGTCTCGTTGATTTTAGCTCAAATTCGAGAATAGGTCATCTGGGGTAAAAAACTAGGTCACAACCCCCCAAATATGGAAAGACTTTGCTAACACTCTAGAGGTAACATTTTCTGCCAAAATATCCGGGAAATTTGTCGGAAAGGTTGTCTCGTTGATTTTAGCTCAAATTCGAGAATAGGTCATCTGGGGTAAAAAACTAGGACACAACCCCCCAAATATGGAAAGACTTTGCTAACACTCTAGAGGTAACATTTTCATCCAAAATAACCTGGAAATTTGTCAGAAAATTTGATTCGATGATTTCTAGCTCAAGTTCGAATTAGGATCATCTGGGTTCAAAAACTAGCTCACAGGGCCCAAACGTGGAAACTCTTTGTTAGCACTATAGAGGTTACATTTTCATCCCAAATTTCCTGGAAATTTGTCAGAAGGGCTGTTTTAATGATTTCTAGCTCAAATATGAATATGGTTCATCTGGGGTCAAAAACTAGGTCACAACCCCCAAAATATGGAAAGACATTGTCAACACTCTAGAGGTAACATTTTCAGCCAAAATATCCTGGAATTTGTCTGATGGGTTGTTTCGACGGTTATTTAGCTCAAATTCAAATACGGGTCATCTTGGGTCAAAAACTAGGTCACCACCCCCCAAATATGGAAAGACATTGTTAACACTCTAGAGGTAACATTTTCAGCCAAAATATCCTGGAAATATGTCTGAAGGGTTGTTTCGATGATTTCTACCTCAAGTTTGATATTGGGTCATCTGGGTTCAAAAACTAGGACACAGTGCCCAAATATGGAAATACTTTGTTAACACTCTAGAGGTAATATTTTCAGCCAAAATATCCTGGGAATTTGTCAGAAAAAGGGTTAAAATGATTTCTAGCTCAAGTTCGAATATGGGTCATCTGGGGTCAAAACCTAGGTCACAGAGACCTAATATGGAACTTCCTTGTTAACACTCTAGAGGTAACTTTTTCAGCCAAATTATCTTAGAAATTTGTCAGAAGGGTTGTTTCAATAATTTCTAGCTCAAGTTCGAATATGATTCATCTTGGGTCAAAACCTAGGTCACAGAGACCTAATATGGAAATACCTTGTTAACACTCTAGAGGTAACATTTTCTGCCAAAATATCCGGGAAATTTGTCAGAAAGGTTGTCTCGTTGATTTTTTGCTCAAATTCGAGAATAGGTCATCTGGGGTAAAAAACTAGGTCACATCCCCCCAAATATGGAAAGACTTTGTTAACACTCTAGAGGTAACATTTTCATCCAAAATAACCTGGAAATTTGTCAGAAAATTTGATTCGATGATTTCTAGCTCAAGTTCGAATTAGGGTCATCTGGGTTCAAAAACTAGCTCACAGAGCCCAAACGTGGAAACTCTTTGTTAACACTCTAGAGGTTACATTTTCATCCCAAATTTCCTTGAAATATTTGTCAGAAGGGCTGTTTCAATGATTTCTAGCTGAAATATGAATATGGGTCATCTGGGTTCAAAAACTAGGTCACAACCCCCAAAATATGGAAAGACATTGTTAACACTCTAAAGGTAACATTTTCAGCCAAAATATCCTGGAATTTGTCTGAAGGGTTGTTTCGATGATTTCTAGCTCAAGTGTGATATTGGGTCATCTGGGTTCAAAAACTAGGACACAGTGCCCAAATATGGAAAGACTTTGTTAACACTCTAGAGGTAACATTTTCAGCCCAAATATCCTGGGAATTCGTCAGCGAAAGTGTTTAAATGATTTCTAGCTCAAGTTCGAATATGGGTCATCTGGGGTCAAATTCTAGGTCACAGAGCCCAAATATGGAAATACCTTGTTATCACTCTAGAGGTAACATTTTCAGCCAAAATATCTTAGAAATTTGTCAGAATGGCTGTTTCAATGATTTATAGCTCAAGTTCGAATATGGGTCATCTGGTGTCAAAACCTAGGTCACAGGGCCCTAATATGGAAATACCTTGTTAACACTCTAGAGGTAACATTTTCTGCCAAAATATCCTGGAAATTTGTCAGAAAGGTTGTTTCGTTGAATTTTTAGCTCAAGTTCTAATATAGGTTATCTGGGGTAAAAAACGAGGTCACAACACCCCGAAATATGGAAAGACTTTGATAACACTCTAGAGGTAACATTTTCATCCAAAATATCCTGGAAATTTGTCTGAAGGGTTGTTTCGATGATTTCTACCTCAAGTTTGATATTGGGTCATCTGGGTTCAAAAACTAGGACACAGTGCCCAAATATGGAAATACTTTGTTAACACTCTAGAGGTAACATTTTCAGCCAAAATATCCTGGGAATTTGTCAGCAAAAGTGTTCAAATGATTTCTAGCTCAAGTTCGAATATGGGTCATCTGGGGTCAAAACCTAGGTCACAGAGCCCAAATATGGAAATACCTTTTTAACACTCTAGAGGTAACTTTTCAGCCAAATTATCTTAGAAATTTGTCAGAAGGGTTGTTTCAATAATTTCTAGCTCAAGTTCGAATATGATTTATCTGGGGTCAAAACCTAGGTCACATAGACCTAATATGAAAATTCCTTGTTAACACTCTAGAGGTAACATTTTCTGCCAAAATATCCGGGAAATTTGTCAGAAAGGTTGTCTCGTTGATTTTAGCTCAAATTCGAGAAAAGGTCATCTGGGGTAAAAAACTAGGACACAACCCCCCAAATATGGAAAGACTTTGCTAACACTCTAGAGGTAACATTTCCATCCAAAATAACCTGGAAATTGGTCAGAAAATTTGATTCGATGATTTCTAGCTCAAGTTCGAATTAGGGTCATCTGGGTTCAAAAACTAGCTCACAGGGCCCAAACGTGGAAACTCTTTGTTAGCACTCTAGAGGTTACATTTTCATCCTAAATTTCCTGGAAATTTGTCAGAAGGGCTGTTTTAATGATTTCTAGCTCAAATATGAATATGGTTCATCTGGGGTCAAAAACTAGGTCACAACCCCCCAAATATGGAAAGACATTGTTAACACTCTAGAGGTAACATTTTCAGCCAAAATATCCTGGAATTTGTCTGAAGGGTTGTTTCGATGAGTTCTAGCTCAAGTTTGAATATGGGTTATCTTGGGTCAAAAACTAGGACACAGTGTGTAAATATGGAAAGACTTTGTTAACACTCTAAAGGTAACATTTTCAGCCCAAATATCCTGGGAATTCGTCAGCGAAAGTGTTTAAATGATTTCTAGCTCAAGTTCGAATATGGGTCATCTGGGGTCAAAACCTAGGTCACAGAGCCCAAATATGGAAATACATTGTTAACACTCTAGAGGTAACATTTCCTGCTAAAATATCCTGGAAATTTGTCAGAAAAGTTGTTAGCTCAAGTTAAAATATGGGTCATCTGGGGTCAAAAACTAGCTCACAGAGCCCAAATATGGATAAACCTTGTTAACACTCTAGAGGTAACATTTTCAGCCCAAATATCTTGGAAATTGGTAAGAAAGGTGGTTTAATGATATCTAGCTCATGTTCGAATATGGGTCATGTGGGGGTAGAAAGAAAGGTTGTTTTGATATTTTTTAAATCAAGTTCGAATATGGGTCAGTTTTTGTTTTTGTAATTTTATTTTTTAAATCATTGAAGGTACCAACTTCAAACTTCATGAACTGATTCATACTAAATGGGTCAGTTTGTTTTTATTGTAATTTTATTGTTTTAAAATCATTGAAGGTACCAACTTCTAACTGCATGAACTTATTCATAGTAAACTTTTTGTGATGAGTTATATAAATCCAACCTAAATATTGTAAAAGTTATTGCCCTTTGTATCTTTTCTAAACAAATACATATTTGTCATGTGTTTTAAAAAAACTGGACATATAATAGTTCCACCTATGGTGTATGGAAGGGCAGACAGGCATCACCCAGTATGTAGTCCGATCAATTACTTTTGAATCCTTTTCCCAATCATGACCAAATTTGGTCAGAATGTGTATAAACGTGTTTGATAATTAGCAAAACTGCTGTAGTTACCCGGGAGTTATTGCGCTTTAATCATAGAAATTACCTAAAATTGCTCTTGTCCTATCAATAAATTTTTAAGCATTTGCCCAATTATCACTAGATTTGGTGAAAATGTGAATGGGCATAAAACATCAGAAAAGCTAAATCTCTGTTATTGCCCTTTAATTATCAACAAGTCTATAGCACAACGTTTTACTGAGGTGAGCGATATTGGGCCATGTTGGCCCTCTTGTATATATTCCAAGCGGTTCAGCATTGTTTTGTTCCCAAAGTTCAAACATGCGCCAAAATAAAGTGTAGGTTAGACGGCGATGCTTTAACAATGTTTGATATAGCTTATGGCACACAAAATGTTAACCTAAATAAAACGGTTATTTAGTGCGATTCATTTTTATGGAAAACATATTTTTCAGATGAAAATTCATTTAGACAGGCGCACGAATAGTATTCCACGTCGAGACGACGTCGTATATCGGCACAGACGTCAGGTTCATACGTCGCCTCGACGTGGGAATTTGTCGATTTTGGTCGGAGACGACATTACCAGAAAACCCCGTCGAGCGACGTCGTACCGACGTCGGATGTTTGCTGGGAACTGATTACTCATTTCAGTCTTGTTTTAAAACATTTCAGTGAACCAAAGCATGGTTATACCATCTGTTTCATAGTTATTTCATGCTGTATCATTGTTTGGAGTGACCCCTTTGATAAATCTAAGGAAAGAAAAAAAAGTACTAGAAAGAAGCACCATGGACGTTGAGTCGGTTATTCCACAACCACCGAATGCCATCACATTCGAAACCGTATGTTTTTAACAACAATAAAAAGATGAAATTGTGATCGGTTTCGATTGCTGTGGTTTGTTCCTGGCGCAATTTAAATTATGACAATGTGGAAAATCCTATGATTCGGCAGGTGTATGGTACGGATAACTGTTGCACGGACTTCCAGTCAAGTGAGTTATCGCGTTGTGTTAAGATAAGAGTTACAAGTTTTCTTGTAAAAACTTGCAGCCCAACTCATTTATTCTTTTTCGATTGTTTACAAGTGTATGTGTAAATATGTAACTTTAACTTTTTAAAATTGTTAAAAAAACTACAGAAATTAAAAACACCGTGCAACCAGCGTTACCAAGCAAAATCTGACAGGTCCAACACATCCTACATTGTTACAATATTTGTTTCAAAAAAGACACCCTCAATGAAAATATTATACTTTTATAATAGCAAACATAATCAAAACACACTATAAATAAGATATTTCCTACAGACGAAAGCTGTCTATAACCATTTATCTTCTTGTTTTTTGCTGTTTAAACAACTATTAAAGCTCGCGGTTCATACTTGTCATATAAAATGTCGTTTTTTCCCTACTGCATGGGGGAAAAGGCGATATTGTTGAGGAAACCAAATACATAGTGGACTCAATAATATAAAGAGGTCATATTGCACCTATCCTTGTGAAAAAAGTCATTTTCTAGATTACTTTACCACCACGATCCATCGGTATCCAACCACTAGCCAACGTTACCTCCACCGCTTCACTTCACAGCGATTGGACACGGTGTTTAAATGTTTAAAGTATATTTTGTTTTACAATTTCGAAACAGAGTAAAATAGGTATATCATAAGTATTTCAGATGCATAACCAGAGACGGGGGTATTGGTGCCAAAAATGAGCGAGTCCCTAAATTGACATCATATATTTCTTGGATTTAGGTTTGCACACAGTCGCAAACAGACGTCAAATGATTGGCTAAAAACTATGAACTGTTTGAATGTGTGCAAAGTATAATTAAAAAATAAACACAGAACTCATATCGATCATGTCACGTTCAGACTAGTTTAAAAAAGATCACGCAGCTAAGGTATAGCCTTACCTGTTGAAATTGTTTTTGAACTGTTGACTGCACTGATCAGTGCACGCATTCTGTGCGCCTAATTCTTTCACTATTTGTCCATGAATGTGTTGAAGTTTGTCCTCGGTAAATGGTTCCAATGCTTTACCAACCTTTTTAGTTACAAGAAGACACGAAATATAATTCCTATTCCGTTCATTTTTCAAAAATGTGTCTAAATTTGCCATGTTTGTTAGTCAGCTGTAACTATTTCCAGATTTGGTTTCATTCAAACATACTTAAAATCATGAGCACGAGAGATTTTAAATTATGTTCAAAAGTTTAAATAAGTCCGAATACTTTTAAATTGAGGATATATAAACTATTGGTTTGAGCCATTGTCATGACATCCGGTTCTTTCAAAGCGTGCGTGTTTAAATGAAAAAAATGCCTTCAACATTGGGATCTACTTTCGAAATATGATATTCGCAATTAAAATCATGAATGCATTCATACTGTATTGGGAATCAATATGTTCAATGCACTTTTTCAAAATGCAAATAACATTAAAGGCCCAGTACCAGTAAATAATTAGAGAAACAAATAAAATTAAATGTATATCTATGATAATGCCACATATAGTGTTTGATAACACCCCGAGGTTCACACGATCCTTTATTAAACAGAAATAGATGAGAAACACCAAGGGAAGTACTAACTCGACCACTGACTCACTATATGATAATGATGTCTACAAGTGGGCGGAGCATAGTGCTTTGCAAACAGTACCTTAGCCGTTGCCGGAATCTTTAAGGTTTTAGTCCGGAGAAATAACTGGAGAAATACTAAAATTTTCAAATAGAAAATTAAGCTCCTGTTTCTGTTATAGTGAAAAATCACCGATTCAATGTGTCAATACTAGTTTCTTATGTTGTATATAATTAAGCTTTAAATTGAAGAAGATATGAAAATAACACTACAATAATGACTTTTTGTTTTAAAAAATATCTAAACGAATAACTTCTAAGTTAAAAAATGAAAATAATTGGTATATAGATCAACATATAGTTTTTAGCATTAAGAATCCGCTCCGATAACTCAAAGATAGAACATTCGTTTTAGGTGCGGAAGGTCGGGCTTTCAAACCCCGGCCGCGTCAAACCGAAATATGTTATAATAGTACCAGTAGCCCCCTTGCCTAGCGCTTGGCATTGAAGGAGTAGTACTTGGGAAAATGGGGAGCTCAGCACTGGTTCAACCCAGGAAAGTTGTATCCCGTGCATCAGTGCTTCACACCGAGCACGTTAAAGTACCAAAAGGTATCTTAACAAACAGAGCTAGGGTGTCGCACCTGGATCTCTTGTATATCAGGCTGTTTCTTCAGTCTTCCAATGTCTAGATTTGACGGCGAATTACCGTCACTTATAACATTTAAACACGAATCAAGTGCTATGCTCATTCTGATGCATTACCATCCTAGATGTTTAGAAGTGATAAGCGTTTTTGTTTTATTTATATGACCACTGGCCAACTTTTCATAATGATGAACCCTCCCAGTTACAAATTCCACATTGGATATATATCGGACCGATATGTTTTATATATCGGATAGATATCGTTAACGATATATATCCGATATCGCTTTGCACATCAAGTCGGGTCGATATCCTGTCGGCAACGTATCGGGCGGATACCGGGTCTATATGACTTGAGTCATGTGTCCGTCATTGGTCAATCATCGGTTTGATATTATTTCAGATGTCTTATGGCTTCCCTTAAATGTAATATTTAGATCTGCTTTTTCCTTATATAACACCCTAAAATATTTATTTACATTTTTTGACGCGCCATGCTAATCGCTCAGATGCAGACACTATAAACAGTATACCTCTCAAAAAGTTCAATATTCTTAGGGATAAATAAATGAAAAGATTTAGAAAGCAATGTATATACAGTTTTAATACTTGTTTTCATAAATTCATTAACTTGATCATATTCAAGATATTTAAAATGCAAGTTTCAAACAAATGAACGTAAGATCAAGTAAACTAAATATTGAAGCTGCACTTTCACAGATTGAATGTTTTGACAACTTTTTTATTTTTATTTTTATTTATTTTTTTTTGTCTTGGAAGGAGCCAATTTTGCGAAAATGCATGGAGGCTGCTGACAAAAAATAGATCGCAGTCTCCTGTATTTAAATTCAAAAATTGATGTTGTATGCATTTTTCTTTAACCGTTAACACTCATAAAATATTCAATATTTTATCAAATTTTGATATCCATAGAAAAAATGCATTGGCGTTGATATCGTGTTTTTATTTTTAGTACATGATTGTATTACATATATATGTTTCTCTTGCGGATCCCCTGAATTTTCCCAATGCAACGTTTCAAGTCAATATGGTACACACAATATGCATCCCTTTCACCAGAATGTAAAAATTCTGACTAAAATTTTCTGTGGAAAGATACCCCAACCCCAATATATCATTCGTAGAGCCCATATTGTGTCTGTTTCTGAGCTACACACACTTTTATTAATCCAACCCACAGTCAACCTCCCATACCTCCCCTTTAACGTTAAATCCTTCTTTTGGTTCAGTTTTTGAGGCACTTTTTGCCTACTTGTTTGCAATGTGCCATTCAATCGGTGTTAAATTCTTTAACTTCTTTATAAGCCATGTCATTTAATATTTTCCCATTGATTGTGTTATTGAAATATATCAGCGCTACGAACCGGGTGAGTAAAGAGGTCTTCCTCGACGTAGACAAACACTTATTATATCCATTGGACTCTTTTTTGTAAATAAGTGTCGCCAAAAAATTGAAATAATTGTTGTCTGTGTGTTAGGTTTTTACACTTAAATAGTTATTTACAAAGATATATTTAAAAAAATATATTACATTGTAAAGCCGTTCTTTATATTGAAGACATGTTCCATGTGATTTTTTTCTCCAAACATGAACAAAAGCTTTTCTTATTAGATCTTTGAAGCTTGTAAAGTAGTAATTAAAATGCATGCATAGAACTTGGCTCATGAATGGAATCAATCTTCCAGAATATAAACAAAAGCTTCTACATGTATTCTAATTGTTATTTGATAGTTTTACTTTCATAAGCAAATATTTTTTATCACTCTTGTGACAAAGTTCTTGAGGATTTTATCTTGGGTATGGAAGGATGCATAGAAATGATTTCTGACAGTGACATCGTTGGTATTGCAACTTACCTTTAGGGAATGTGTCGCTCATATCTTTTAGAATTGAAGGATCGCTCATTTTGTATTGGCAATCATTTTGATACAAAGCATACTAGACTGGTACCCTAATAGTCTGTTCTCACAAAATGTTTGTGTAGTTTGTTTACGAAAAGTAACGAAAGGTACCAGTATATAACAAACTGGGGTCAAATTTACATGTATACCATGCATTCCGACTCACTAAGTTATACACCTGAAATCGTCTATTCAAAGCCGGAATACATGACAATCTACTTGTTGGTGAAAACAACAGTAAAACATGATCATTTTAGAAGTCAACAAACATTGGCAAGCCATTTTTAGGTTCAACACTGTTTAAGCGTAATGCAAAACAATAATAAAAACTCGAGTTGATAACCATTTCTCTAGCAAACAATACCAACCAGTGTGTCCCCAAAACGTACATTTATGTCGCAGTATGGATGTACATGGGTGGTATTCAAACGTATACACTTGTTGACTAGTGAGCTATTGATTATGATCTGATATTCACTGGAAGGAAGTTATTATTGACAGAGGCGCAGCGGGGGTCAATATGACTTCTTGTCATTTAATATCAGATAATATAACAATGTATTTTTTAGATGCGTTGTATTCGCAAACCAATAAAAATAGAGGAAACGAAGAACTACACGAGAAAAACATTTATAAATGAATGAATTTATTAATAGAATTACATTCTATATTCAGATTAAGATTATGAGACCAGGCGCGTAGGAGCTGGGATCGCAGAGACGCGGCAATGGGGCCGCGAATATTTGATACCGATTTTCTTGATAATCGTATTTTAAATAAAGATACGCGCATATAGATCAATAGCAGTCTGACACGATATTGAATAAACAGGTCACCATGTCATAATTAAACCTGTGACCATCTAGCTAATTGGCGTGTGAATGGCGTGAAAACTGTCCGCGGATTATTGAAGATGGGTAAGTGGAAGAAGAGGCAATAAGACAATAATTATTTGTATCGTTTTTGATGTTTCAAAAACTGTAGTTGAAGAACTGAGAAAAGAAATGAGTCCCGACACACCTGGATTTAGAGTGCTGTGTCCGACTAGATGGACTGTTAGGGCGGAGTGTTTGAAAAGTGTCTTAGACAACTATTCCGTTCTTCAGAAATTGTGGGATACCACCTATGAGACCACAAAAGACACTGACACCAGAGCGCGCATTGTTGGTGTGAAGAGTCAGATGGCATCAATTGACTTTCTCTATGTTGTGACACTTGGGTATGTACTGTTAAAGCACAGTGACAACCTATGCAGGGCTTTTCAACACAAAGACATGTCAGCTTCTGAAGGTCACGATCTTGCCCATGTGACAGTGTCTAAATGTAATAGTTAATAAATGATAATAGTTTTATATCTATCAACTATTTTAACTGAAAAAGGTTTACATAAAAACATGAAAATAAAACCTGAACTCACTGGAAATCGAGTCTTTCAATGCTTAAAATTGAAAAAATCTCGAAGGGAGGGGACACCCCTCCCGAGCCCACCCCTTCCGCGGCCCAAATGTCAACTTCCTTCCCACGCGCCTGTGAGAAAAACGAAAGTGGATATGACTGATATTTTGCTTCGTCGATGGCTGTCTAGACCAATGAGAGGCTGTTTATTAATAGGTTATATATAATAATAATGCAACTTCTCGGATGTGCTTTGACGGAAACTTTCCAGTTATTCCATTGGACAATAAAAGCATGTGTTATTATTGATTGATTTATTTATAAAATACAACTTATTGGTTGATTGACAACTGATTGAAGCAATGGTATGATTTTTTTTTAAACCGAGACATACACGGTGAATGAAGTCAATGTTTTAAGATGAAAGATATGACTTGAAGAATCCGAACCACAAAAAAAGCTAGTATTCTTAGAGCTCCATTAACATTGATGTTATATGTTGATGCCTGGAGACAAGTATATACAAGGTTGGTATCATTTTAAATGTATTTACTTGCTGATAACTCATGTGTAAACTAAATGATCGAAAGTGCTTCGTATATAAAAAATGTAACAGTTTGTAAATGTGCTCTTTATTTCAACTGAAATCAGATGTTAACGTCATTTTTTTGGAATCGTTTAAGGCCAAAACAAGTTTCTTATATTATTTTAGGTAAACTTCCTACATCGTTTTTTTTCGGTTCACAAAACCCTTTCAAGTGATATCACAATAATATGTGGTAGTAAGGAGTTATCAGGAATCTTATATTAATAAATTTATATGGATTACCACCCTCGAAGATAACAATTAAAATAACGACAAAGAATTCAGTACGAGGGGTGGTAGATACTGCATGGTTCTTATTTTAGTGTACCCTGGTAGGGGAGAAAATTCATGCAGGGAGTTTCTGCTTCTTCCAAACAGAATACCTTCCCTTGAATACTCTTTCAGGTTTACCACGTTGGATTTTATTTTTTTAGGTAAAACTGAATGTCCAAAACTGAAGGCCTATAGTTAACATACCTTAAAATGATCAATATGCAGACTTTTATCATAAGTTTTAACTTGAGTATTATCTAATACGTTTTAATGCTCCCATTTATCTTACATGTGCAACCATCCGCGAAGTCAGGAACTGCCGTCTGCTGTGAAAAAAGTTACCGGCGTCGTGCGCGTGTGCCTGGTGTGCGGTTGATCTGCCTACCCTCTGTTTTTGGCACTTCCCATCACTATTGAACCTTTCTCCCATCTAGATTCTTCAGAACTAAGAAATCAGGGGTTGTGAGCATCCAGGATTTGACATCGGATGTGCATGCCATGGGTTTCTCTCGAGTCTCGGCAAAATGACCTTATACAATACCGTGTAAATACATAATTGTAATATTATGCACCAGTCATTTGTAACCACGGCTCCCACAGGTCCAGGGAATAGCGCGGACTTTGACTTTGGGTCCAGTCAATCCCGGGTAAAATCCCCGCAGGGCGGAACTGCTGGTAAAATCCCCGACAAATGCCCCCACACCCCAGGGACCCTAGATAAGGCCCATTCCCCGCTATTTTTGGCGTGAAGACAAAACCTCCTCATTCACCCGGCACTGCGGGGCCACCTGGAAGGTTAAGAAACGGCCTATTTCCACGGCTATCCCTGGTTTACCCCCGGACCTGGCGGGCCGTAGTTACAATTGTCTGGTGCAATACTGGCTGTATGCAGGGTAGATATACCAGAGGGGTGCAAATGTGATCACACCTTTTGGCCTGCTCCAGGCCTCACACATGCCACAACCAAAAAGTGTACATATAATCACTTGCAAATTCGGGGTGTGTGTGTGTGAAATACCCCCACCCCCACTCCGCTTCTCAAATCATCCAAGTTTGCTTTTTATTTGAAAAAAAAAATGAACTACTCAACATGCATTTTGGACTAGGAATTTAAAAAATAAATAGAGGATGAGGATGAATGATTTTTCTGGTTGCCCTGGCTCTTGCGTATAATATCTGTTATTAAATACTATAAGAAATGCCTTATTGATGGCCAACCTTTAAAATAACAAATAGTGTTGACAATATAGATGTCAGTTCATAAGGGCACACTGTCATCCACCCATGTCTAATGACCACCATTTTACTTGGGGCTATTGACCATGACAGCTTGATTGCAATAACCACCACCCTAATTGTTATTTTTTCGTCCATCATTGAATAAAGCATAATTAATATATTTTCAGTGCTATTTTTCTAGCCATATTTTTTTTATATTTGCAGAAATTGGGGGCGGTGGCCAGACTGCGAGATACATGTACAAATCTGAAGAATCAAATGCAGTTATTATGATTTGTCAGGTGTCGGTAACCATTTTGTTTTAAAATTTGTTTTTCGGTGTTATATATTATATACAAATGTTTTTATCCAATCTTCAAGTAACTAAATCAAAACTCTTCAAAATGGGAATATTAACACAAGTTATAGCATAACAAAAAGTGTGCTTTAAGCTGAATTGATCCTGTTTTTAAACCCCAGGCCAACCAACCTCCTGGCCCCAATTTCTCGAAACTTCTTAAGTCCCTTATAACAGGATTAAGCTAATCTCACTATTTTTGTTGTTCTAAAAAATGTGTTATATTTACTTCTTCAAGAATTTTTAGAAATTATGTAGGAATAATCTGTATGATTATCAGAATAAACCATTTTTCATTTATCAAAATCCATTTTCAGTATGTTTTTTGGCTAATTGAAATAAGCGACTTAAGCCTGTTAAGCGTAAGAAGTTTCGAGAAATTGGGGCCTGGACTGTACCAAATCATCATGGACTGAAATTTGGTCGATCAAGGTTCAGATTCATGTTGGATCTTTGTTGCGTCCAGGCTTAACTAGGATGGTCCTGGAGGGCCCGGGATTCTACCCCAGGATTTTTCAGTTTGGGGTAGTCTGGGTAGGTCCGTGTAGCGACTGTGTTGGCTCGGTGAAGATCCGTAGTGGCACCATGTTGATCCTGGGGGATCCGGCATGATGTGGTCCATGTTGGGTACGGCCTCAGTGTGACTGTAGCTCATGGGACTTAAAGCTGCACTCTCACAGATTTACCATTTTGACAACTTTTTTTATTTTTTGTCTTGGAATTAACCAATTTTTGAGTATATATCTGCAAACCAGTGATAAAAGACTGCTGACAAAAAATTTGATAGCACATTTTCATATTTCCGCTTGATAATAAATGTTTTATGGCTAAAAGCGTAACTAACAGTTTAAGAAAAATGCATAAAACATAAATTTTTGAACTTAAATATGAAAATCTGCGATCTGATTTTTTGTCAGCAGTCTTATATCACTGGTTTCCATGAATTTTCGCATAAATTGGCTCTTCCATGACAACAAATAAAAAAAGTTGTCAAAACATTCAATCTGTGAAAGTGCAGCTTTAAGGTTGTTTGTGAAACAGGAGAAATAATTCACTGCAGCTGTTCATGCATCTTGTTAAAGTGAATCTAAGGCAAATATATGAATGGGTAATATTGTATAGTTACTACAGTGAAATAACTACACTTATTTTAAGTTTTGGAAGTTTTTGATGTAATTTGAATATCATGTTCATATTCAAAAAGACTGTCAGTAAAAATTATCTCTCTATGGCATATCTACTTCTTACCAGGGCCTAAAAAAAAAATTGTTTGGTTAGGGTTACATCCTTAAAAAAAATAGGTAGGGTAGGTAGGCTTTTTATTTTTTTTTTTTTTTTTTATTTTTTTTTTTTATTAGGTTTTATATAAGAAAATAATTTTCATCATTGGAGAATGGTGTTAAAGATATCTAGATGTATAAGCATTTAAGGTTTAAACTTAATATTAAAAAGCAATTTAAAAAAAAAACGAGATTTTTTTTTTTTTTTTTTTTTAATTTTTCATTTTTTTTTCAGACTGACTATAAAAACGGTAGGGTCGGCGCCTATTCCGTAGGTAGGGTCGGGTAACCCGAACCAAATGTATTTTTTTTTTAGGCCCAAACATTGATGGGCTTTACAAACCAAATTGCAATGCCATATCTTTCTTTGCTTATTAAAGTTATTTAAGTTTAAAATGAAAAGGATCTTTAAACGGATTATCATATTTTACATCACCAATTCAAAATAAAAATTGTAGGGACATCCTCTTAAGAATCAATGGATTGCATCAATGACTTTCCGCCATTTAAAAGCCCTTAGTAATCTCTCACAAGCGTGGATAGAGGAGGGCCAGTATTGGCACGTACCCCCTCTTAAAATGTCCAATATTGAAATTGTACCAAATAATCATTTTAAAAATGTAATGTCATCTAATATTCTAAATTTACTGGAGTTTTTAGACCAAAACACTGAAATTCATAATGGCACGCCCTAAATGGCCCTTTTATTAATTTTCTTAAAAAACCCATTTTTTTAAAAACATTTAAGGGAATGTTGGCGTCCCTTTGATATTGGATTTTTCTTGTTGTTTAGGCAAAAAAATGAAAAATACTAACATAATTCATATAATGTCAAACTTGTTATCATACATTATATTGCCTAACAAATCTATATAATTCACATATAAATGAATGGCACTAAATTGCTACATTCTCTGAATGAGGTAAATGCTCCTCAAAAAAGGATTGTTTTAATCTACTTTTTTAGTGGGGAATGGGGCTAAATTTGTGCCCCAAAAAGGACGGAAAAAAAACATGAACCCTATTTCTAATAGTGAATGAAAGTTTCGCCCCCTCGAACACAAAATTCTGGATCAAGCCTTGAAGGACTCCTTTGATGTTTTATAATTATACCTGTTAGATGTTTATACATTATGATTGGCTAAAAGATAGTATTGGTAAATTCTTTAATGCACTTAAGATATTTCTGATATAAGTAGCCTTTTTACATTTCAAACAACATGTTAGAAGTGGTCATTTGTTGGACAAGAACGAAATAACCTTGCAGCTGTCATAAACTTGGCAAGTTGCATTATTTTGTAACGATGTCACATAAGGTTAACTCGACTATGCGAATCATTGTTGCGTGAGACAGTTAGTTATGATAGTAGTATCTTGTTCAAGCTCTTAAATCGTATTGTAAACTATACTGTGTCTTTGCGTTTCATTAATGTTTAATGTTGTGAAAAATAGTAAGTGTGTTTAGGAAGGTGATCCCGGTCAGGATTATTTACACCGCATGGTCTGCGGATTTCATGTGGTTTAAAAAGTTACGCATATATATATAATTATATGAAATATATATGGCTTAAAGAAGAAAATTAACATATTATCCTAGTGAATCATATTGGATTAACTTGTTATAAGGTAAAATATAATGTCTTAATTTAGATTTAAGTAACATAATTGTTGTTGTATGGAAGTAATAAGAATATAATATTTAAAGTATTTGTTTATTATAGTGTAAACCCCTTTCTATCAAGGGCAAGCCTGCTTGACTTATGGGACACCTTGATTAATGTACATCTTTACTCCTGATCCCTTTCCTACATGAATATGCCAAGGACCTTGGGGGGGGGGGGCAGAAATTTTAAGGCAATCGGTACCTATTATTTAATTATATCTACTGGGTTAGCATTTACATATAATTTATAACACTTACATGTAGCACATGTCAACTCTAAGGCTTTAAGAAACAATTCAATTAAATTTTTCGTATTTAGCTTTTATATACTGGAAAAAAGAAGTCTGAAGTCATGATTTTGTTTGTCATTTTTGTTTACTTAAATATAACAATGTCTGTTCATTTCGGATGTTTTGTTATTGAAATATTGGTTAATTGTTATAATACATGTACCATACATAGTCAATACAATGTTTCTATACTTAGCTCACAAAACAATTGATTGTGGTTTGCATGTATATAAATTTTGATAATATTTCAAGGTTAAGACTTTTCACATGGGTTATAGCGCCCATGGTTTGAAATAAAGCAAGATTGATCAAGATTTATTTATCATTTAATGTAAATAATTGTATAGATATGATAGGACATGCGTTAATGATAAAATAACCTGATTATAAAATTAATGATAAACTGGCAGACAAGCTGAACATTTGGCTGTATTAATTTAATACTTTAGTATATTAAAATCCCCCAGCTATTTATTGTTAATATATGCGGGCTTTGCAACTACATGTGTAGTTGATGAATTGAAATACCCTATTTGTAACTGTTGTTTGTTAATGAACATAGCAAAGCATACAATGTCCAGCACTATTTAATTAATAAAAGTTACAATTGAATTGGTCAGTTTAATTGAAACCAATTCAAACTGTATATGTTTGAATGCTATGCCGGGGGGGGGTGGGGTATGATCATCCCTGCCTGTTTTTAAGTAGTTAGTACCTGCTGGTATGTCAAAGCATATGCCAAATCACTGCAGTTGGTTTCCTTTGATGTGGAAGTCCATCGTTGCGCCATAGACATTGCATGAACTAATGATTCGAAATACACATGAGGGATTTCTGCAGACTTAAAGCCACAATTATCACTTGAACTGACTCGATTCATTTGTTATAACAGTAGTAGAATCTTTTTATTCTGAGTGCAATTAAAAGCTCAAATTTATGTAAAGCCTTCTTGAAAATGTTGAAAATAATATTAAGGTGATTGAAGAAATTAACTTAGTTTTATAAATACATGTATTAAATGATAAAAAAGTGAATTAAAAAATAAATAAGAAAACTGTAAAAGAATTCTGCCTGCTGAAGGATTCGAACTCTGGTATTCTGGGTCTGCAATTGCATGGGCACCAATATCAATTAAAGTAGGGTACACAGTTAGTTATAGAGGGTTTTAGGACTGTGAGATTCAAGAATAGTCAACATTGAAATGAAAGAATGTCAACATTTGAATGTTCATATTTATTTTTTATGGGTCCTGGGATAATTATGAAAAAACAACAACAAAGTGATCGTTTTTGTCGGCAATTTCTCGGTAGTTGGGTAATGATTTTTTTTTTTTGTTTTTAAAAAAAAATATTTATAACCATATGAACTCAGTAAAGCACTGAGAGATTGCTGCTTTAAATGTTTTCAAATCAAGGCATCTGAAAAACCCTGTAATATAATTATTTAGGCAATCATTATTGGACTAAAATGGTGTCAGTCATGATGGTATTATCGGGTACATGTAATGAATAGAACACATAATTTAATTCTTCAACAAAAATTACAAATATTTTATATGTTACCAGATTTATGGCATATTTATTGTAATTTTTTGGTGGGAACTCATTATAATATTGCAACCCTTTTACGCCAGAGTGGCTTCTTTTTTAAGAATGTCTATTTAATTTGCATACATATCTAAAAAAATCATAGATATAACGTTATTTATTGCTTTTATAGTTCATATAACACTTAATTATAATATAAAGAGCCTAGCATAACCTGCAGGCTATTCCCTCCACTGAGTTTGTAATGTTACAGAATAACCTTTAAAGGTACTAAACACCAGATGATACAATTGCAAGAAAAAAAGGAAATTGTCAAAAACTTGCATAATATTGACATTGTTGTGTACAATTAAGGCATTGAATCTTACTTACTGATGTATAACATCGCTAACGACTCATTGATCTTTCACAGTTTTTGCGCATTTTTCCGGTTTGAAATTTACTGGTTTTTTTACCACGTATTAAGCCCAATAAGTTTAAGAATAGCATTGGAATATTTTCCTGTACTCATAAACTGAGAAACCAGTATGCGCTATTTTTAAACGGGGAATCTCAGATGAGACAGCAACATGATAGTTGCATTTATTCTTTCATTTATGTAAAATGATGTATTATCAGCCTCTTTTAGCTGGCATTGACAATTCTAGGCTTGTTTTGAAGAAATACTGTATTTGTGTGAAGCACTACAATCTTTATTGAAATGCAGCCAAGACTCAACTTTTTGATGCTAACCAGACTTCCAATTGGTAAACCAAATAGAAAATTATAATTGCAATAAATATGATTATTTCTTATCTCAGGTGTAATGTGCAAGACTGCCTAGCATCATTGTGGACATGGAGGGACAGCCTGGCGAACAAGATGTTGGCTTCGGGTTCAAGATTCAGGAAGCCAAAGGTAAAATTTGTTCAACCTTAGTCCTAGGAACATGACTGTTGTTCCTGTAACAGGGCTCGACATTAACGGTGGTCTGATGGTCCGGGACCACCAGATTCATGGTCCGGACCAGTAGAAACCAGTTCTGGCTAGTCCGACTGGACCAGTGAAATTTCCAAGAAGAAATAATTTAATCAGAAATGTTAAGCACGATCCCTGACTAAATCTGACAATATGTATAATCCAACAAATAAATGCAGTGCAAGCAGCGTTCGTTGTTTTTATTTACATTCCCTTGCGCATGCGTTACATCTGCGACCGGAAGTAAACAGCACAGAACAGTTTACGATAGCTGTGAAATCATCGGAATTAGGTCAATCTTTATTACGATGTAAAATTCCAATAACTTATTTTAGCAAATCATTTCGTCCATATTTATAGCATTGAATTTGGTTTTTAAGTATTTATCGTATGCATAGTAAATTAAAGCCATTTGCTAATGTGATTGACAAATTTTAATGTACATTCAAGTCAGATATGTACTATATATCTTTTATTGATGCCTGATAATCCAAGTATATTCTAGTCAATCCTCATACTATTGTTTCATTGTTGTAATGTTAACCAGTTAAAGTTTTATATTAAAATTAAAAGCTCACTATTATTTTCATCATGTGTGTATATAATAAATCTTCACAGGCAAAGAATTAAAATCATATCATCAAAAAGTATCAATTTGGTCAGGACCAGTGGATATTAGGTCAGGACCAGTAGAAAATATATCTACTAGTCCGAATGGACCAGTGGATTTAAAAGTTAACGTCGAGCCCTGTGTAAGTTTTATTTTTGTTTTGTTTTTAGTGTGTATACTGTATAATATGTATTTTATTTACGATGCCACGGGACTGTCTGTATGTCACAGTGTCAGTTTCAATGAGAGGTTTAGTAATGTATTTATGGTTATTTTACATCTGACCGTTGGCTCCAATGAGAGGGTTACAGTACATTTATATATTTGTTTCACATCACCGCCAGATTATTTATGTGGCTGTTGGCCCCCATGAGAGATCAACATGTGTATGAATTTTACGTTGGCTCCAGCCCATCTATATAGGCATCATCGCCCAAATGAAAGTTTGTGGTAGGCTGTGGGGCAAAGTGCACAAGACAGGTTGTATACCCTGGTAAGGGCCTAGGGATGTGACTCCGATTTCTATAACATGTGCAATTGTGAAGTTCTGACACACAGGACCCCCCCCCCCCCCACCCTTGAGTGTACTCGCAGCCTCATAGATAGATGATGTATATTTTTAGTAGTTTTTCTACCTTTCACCATTTATTAAGTAGCAGACATTCAAACAATTTTGACAACTGAATTGGAGAACCCAGGTTCCAAGTGAACAGCAGCTCTTTTTTGGTGCAATTTACTGCCTTGTAAAAGCTGTTTCACCATGTGAAAAAAATCTATTTTTGCCCCATTTTTTTTCCAAATTTGATAAATAACATAAATAAAAAAACAGTGTTTTCTTGAAAAATAAATACTATCATAACATAACATGTATATATTTGCCATTATATTAGCTATTTTGGCCTTTATAATTTTGTATTTTCTCCAGACAACTTTTTTCCCAATTTGGATTTAGGCACAGGTGGTGAAAAATATTCCAAAAAAAAAATATCTCTGGCATTGGGTATGAATCTCAAAGATTATAGTTGGCCAAGTTTTGAAGAATGATTCTCAAAATGAATCATAAGATAAGTAAAAAACACATTGTATTTATGATCTTAGATAACTCACTGCATTTCATAACATTTTGGCTCGTGATCTGCACGAGTGGTGTTTTTTGTTTAAGTGCGACGTTAAAATTGATATATTGTTACAAAAATATTTCTTTTAACAAATTCAGGACCAATACGCCACTATATAGAGTTTAATGCTAACAATTAATTGCAAATTGCCACCGCATTTTAAACCTTAAATCCATCCACTTGAATTTTCTTATCAAAAGCCTTTCATAAATCCGTTATGTAAGAACAAGATTTTCCTTTAAGATAGTGGTGTGACTGAACTAATTGGCCCATTTTCCATTATTGAGTGTGATGTAACATCTAATTATTGTAATCTCTACCATTCTGTAAGTTTGTGTAAATATTTATGAAGTAAAGTTGTACGATTTTAAGAGGAGATAAGTTACATTGTCATAATATACCACATTTTTTTTAATGATTTATATCCCTTTTTCATCACTGATGTCGGCAGAATGACTGTCTTTTAGCAATGAGAAATGCCGTCAATTAATTGAACAAATCTTTGAAAGTAGATTTTTAAATGAACAAGCTCAAATTCTTATGTGTGTGCTTTGCTTAATAAACAATAAATTCCCGCTATTTAAATAAGCACCCAAAACAGTTTACCAGTGAAGGACTTAAAAATGAGTTATGGGATGTGCATATTTCTTTTAAATACTAGTTTTAAGTAATGGTTAAAGATTGTTAGTATGTTCTTACAAAAATAAACAGTTTAATATGATGCAGTCAAATAACCATTTATTTCTGAAGTATATACTGACAGGTTTTAGTGGTCTACATAATGTTGTATAAACTACAAACTAATGGGCCAGCTCCTGTTAATATATACCACTTCACCTGATTAAAATCAATAACGGCTGATTTACTGATATAATTGTATTGGAAAGTTTTAAAGCCACTGATATCTCATTGGACAAAATATAATGTTGATCACTAATTTTACCTTAAATATTGCTTTCATTATAATAAAATAGTAAAATTATATAGAACAACATCTTTAACTTCCTTATTATTTGCACAAATAATGGACTGATTGTTTTTTTGTCCAGTGTCAATTATCCATCAAATCTAAAGTTGACATCTTTATGTGTTCTTATCTTTGATTATGTCTGTTACAATTCCATTCACCCAGGAATTGCATTCTATTTCTGGAAGTAAATCTTGATTACAGTTAAACATGCAGGATCCTCTGATTAAGAAGTAACCAAGAACTGATACCTTAGGAAATATACTTGTATCAAAACTGAAACATATTTGTCAAAATTCCCATTAGATCTGCGATAATAGATTCATGCAAACATCAGAATTTCTTTGAGTGCCATTATATTGAGACAGAAAATCCACTTCTCCTCGATCATTTAATTCTTTTTTACTTGCAGCTATAAGGCCCCCCAAAAAAGATGTCCGTTTCGGGTAACCCGACCCTACCTATAAAAATGCGCCGACCCTAACTATTTTTTTCTGTTTCTGAGCAAAAAAAAATATTTGTTAGCGAATAGAGAGTTACCAAGGGCGGATAAATGCGGATTTTAATCAAAATTATTGTTTATATGATAAAACAAAGTCAGGCAATGACAGTAATGTAGGAAAGACTGCCATGTGCAAGAAAACACTCTGAACTAACGACAGATTTTGAAAAAAAAATATTTAAAAAATCAAAAAAAATCCCTACCTACCTTACCTAGAAATTTTGGGAAGGTTACCCTAAACAAACAATTATTTTTTTTTTGGCCTAAGCAAAATCACCATAGGGAAGTGATATGTTTATTCCACCAAAAATAACTTGGAAGATGTTCAAAATTCATTGAGCATTCTGCAGTATCCTAAGTTAAACATGTGTGGAAATGATGCCATAACCTCTTACAATGCTTTGAAACAGTTGAGGAGTTGAGCAAAGAGGGTGTAATTTTCGGAATTGCTAATTTTCGTTTCTAGATTCGGATTACCGTGTCAGATTATGGATATTTCCGATATCTGTGTTTTTCTCAAAGACATATTCCCTGATACTTGTTCTTATTTCGAGAATGATTTGTTATTTGTTTGGATAGCTTTAGTGTTGGAATTGAGCTATAAAACCACTATTGGCTTGGATGTTTCTTGGGAGATGTTTGTTCTTATGTCTCGGAATATATTAGATGACAGCAATTGTGTTCTATGTCTGGTCTAGTTATTAATACAGTGTTTGGACAAAATTTGTTATTATTTGGATGAATTGACTAAGGAATTTTGAGGCAATAGTGAATTTAGGATGCTGTGTCAGTTTGGATTCTGTGATAATCAATAACAAATATGTTGTATTTCCATATTCAAAGGCATGCTTTTAATTCAAAATATCTAAAAAAGAATTTTTGGCTTACACAAATAGGTGGGAGATTCAAGATAGTGAAAAGAAATAATTTAAATGCACAAAACTCTCTGGATTTTGAGGACAAATTTCCAAATTTAATGGGGTTTCAATATGTGTTGATGCCAAGATTTATTATTTGTTTTAATGTATTATTGTGCTTTACTGACATTCGACTTGAATGATAAAAACAAAAGAATCATATGATTTAGGCAGGGTTCTCAATAAGTTTCGATTGAACCGTCTCAAATAGTAAAGTAACCGACCAACTTCTACTTATTCTTCTTAAATTTTTTTAAGTTTTCCAAATATGAACCGGCCTAATTGCCTTTTGAACCGTCAATTTTGGCCGGCAGCCATTTCTTATTGAGAACACTGTTTAGGTACCGTACAGATTAAAAAAATGAGCAATATTTTGAAACTTTTTTTATGGCCATGTAGCTATTAATTAAAAAAAATATATTATAAAAGACAACTGAGTGCAACATGATAATACATTACGGTAAACTAAAAATGTTAGCATCAACCTATATTGTGCGCCTTTAAATAAGTATTAGCTAAGAAAGAATGTACGGTAAGCTGCCAATTTCTTAATAAAAATCCAAAATTCAGCAAATTAAGAATTTGGAAACTCCCAAATAAAATCAAAAACATATGAAAAGCATTAGAGATGTAAAATAATGAACATTTTATGTGCATATAGATATTTTGATTGCTTTTCTGACTCAAAAATCGTACAGGTATGATGCACTGGGAGATAAAAGACTGATAATTATCGAAAGTCTGGAAATATTTAAGATAATGTAGGAGAGAAATCATTTTTGTCTTGGTTTTAAGTGTTATTTCTCTATTGAACATCTTGTGAAAATCATAAAGAAGATCCTTAGACATTTTGGTCTTATAAAGATGTTTAAAATCATTTTACTTTTTTTCCAATAGTGTTTGAGGTTTTGGTCGGATGTTAAACAATTTTAGTTATATTAAGATCTGAGACTGTTGAGTTTAAATGCATACAATAATGATGTTGATTTCATAATTGTCTTTAAACTTATAACAATGCCTTAGAGACTAAAAATGCATTAAATTAATGGTATTTAACTCTTCTCAAATCAATTAGCTTTTAACTTTTACAGTTTTCACTAAATTTACCAAATGAAATTAATAGACTGTGTTAAGGAATCTGGAAGTCCATTAAAAGCAGACTGTCTTGTAAACAACAAAATTGTGAGGTGCTGAAATAGAAGTTATACAGGAAACTACCATTGATGAAGAGCTTGCAATCCTTTCAGTAAAACTGTTAAGCTTATAACTGAAACAGTTACTGCTTCTGATGAAGGTGTCAAAGAGCTAGTTGGTATTGAAGCGAATGTTGAAAAGGAGGGTAAAATGGAGAAAGAGTTTGCTGATTTGAATAAAGATATCAGTGATCTTGTTGAAAAGGAGAACAAAATGGAAACAGAAGTTACTGAAAAAGTGGTGGTTGTTGAAAATGTTTCGGAAATAGATGTAGATAAGAATGAGAAGAAATCAGTGGATAAAGCTAAGACAGAGGAAGGAGAGATAATTGAGTTAGCAGTTGCAAACAATCAGGTAGGAACCATGCAATCAAGTAAAAATGAAAATCTAGATGAGAAACAAGACATTGCTGTTGAACATGTTTTAAAACCTTGCATGGAAGAAGGATTTATAAATGACTTATTAGAGTGTGCTAACATTGGAATGATTGAACAATGTTTAGCTGTGGAGGTTGTTGATAATACAAGTCTTCATGAATGTGCTAACTATACTCAAAGGAAAAGTCATAAATCTGAAGTGGCACAGAATTTAAGTAATGTTATATCGAAGATAACTGAAGGGAAACTTGGGGCAGAAAAACATGGTGAACTAAAAGATGAGAGCATTGAGGAAGTCTCAGACCAACCTGAAAAAAACAATCCCGTTGAAAACAATGCGAGTTCTGAGAGTGGAGAAATTGATGAAGAAATGCAAGAAAAGGAAACAGGTCAGGGATTTGAGATTCATGAAAGACTTGCTGATGAAGACTGTGATCTCATTATTGAAGAAAGTGAATGTGTTGAAATAGTAGAAGAACAAATGGCGGAAGAAGTAAGAGGTAAATTGGCCTCATTAAATTTCGACTTATTCAGTGATAAAAATGTGACTTCTTCCAGTGGTAAACTTCATAAGGCTGCTAAGGAAATGCAAATGCATGAAACTGGATATGCAAGTGATATTCTAGAAAGTCTTGCTGATGAAGACATTGATGATGTTAAAGATGAAAGTGAAAGTGTTGAAATTGTAGAAGAAGAATTGACAGAAGAAGTTAAATGTAAAGTGGCTTCAATCCATTTTGACTTTTTCAGAGAGTTATTTGCAGATAGAAAAGGTTCGGAATCTGATGATACACAAACGGGAAGTACTTTTTGCCTTCACATTTCTGAAAATGAAGGTGAGAGTGAGTCAGATGATACACATGAAGGAATGCAATATGCAACTGAAGAAGACATAGAACAAGATGTGTGTTTTGAAGAAACATGTGCAATGGCATTTGAAGCACAGGCACCAAAAGTACCGGACGTGCTAGAACTTAAAACTGTTGATTACATCAAGGAAAACAAAGATGATATTTTTCAATCACCTGATAGTGAAGGATCTTTGATTATCAACGCCGCCTTATCAGAGGATGAGGACTTTCATAGGATTATGTCAAGGCCGGATGACAGTGACTTTGAACCAATGAACAGCCTTGACCTAGTTCCAGGGTCTGACCTTGATGAGAGCATTCACAGTCAAGGTCATGCAGAGGAATGGGTTAATGATGAAGGTATAATTACTGATAATTTTAATGAATGTTAGTTAAGGTTATTTTAAAGGTTTTGTGTTTGTTATTGTTTGTATGTAAAGTAGAACTTCTTTGTGCTTGCACATATGTTGGAAATATAAAAAAAAAATACAATGACTTCCTGAAGCAATAAGCATGCTAGAAACTTTGTATAAAAATTAAAAAAAAAAATAGAAAACTGAAGTGATAATTAAAATTGAATATGAAATGGTTAATTATTTATGTGACCTTGATAAATTGCAGTGTATTCTTGAATATGGTTTATTTTTAATGAGACCTTGATCAAGCCTGTTCTTGAGGTTAAACCTGAATATAAAATTATTTTTTTATGTTACCTTCACTGTGATAAAAGTAAACATTAATATAAGGCGTTTATGAGAGTACTTGACTGAAACAAAAGAAGTTCAGTGCTTTTTACCATGCTTACAGTGAATACTTATTAGTTACTTGGCATCCGGCTTATTACAGATAATCCAGTTATCTGTGTCATCAGATTTAGAAATCAGATTTGATTATATCCTGTGGTGTAATTAGGTATACGTAAAATGTTCCTGGAAGAAGGGTGCTACAATTCTATTAGTGATTCAGCAACATTTGCAGAATGTCTAGGCATTGTTGATTTAAATCAAATTTATTCATTGATCATATGATGAAGGAGACATTCTATCAGACTAACAATTAGCTGTGTCTGAAAGTGTCAACTAAACAACCTTTTTTAATATTTTTTCAGAGAAAATCAATTTTATACTCATCTGGAATCAGAGCATTGTGTAGTGTCGCAGATTATGTTTGTTCTATTTCATTTAAAACATGATCTTGTGGTGCATTTCAATTTTGGTATCGTTTTCGATTTGCATAATTTTGATCAAAATATATTGGGTGTTCGATAACTGTTTTGTACCTTGTATTCAAGGGAAACATTCAATAAATAGCATGCGTTTAAGTAAGAAGTGATGTAATCTATCTGCATGAAAGTTATAGCATGGTGAAACATAGTAGAGACTGCTTCTTGTTGTTTATATTTCAATATGGTAGTTAGTTATGCACTTGTCAATTGTAATCACGGACCCCCCCAGGTCCGCGGAATAGCGGGGACTTTTACTGTTGGTCCAGCCAAGCCCAGGTAAAATCCCCGTCCTGTGGGGACAAACTGCTGGTAAAATGCCCCCGCACCCACGGGACCCTAGGTAAGGCCCATTTCCCGCTATTTTTAGCCCGAAGACACAACCACCGCATTCACCCGGCACTGCGGAGCCACCTAAAAGGTAAAAACTATTGATTACAATTGACTGGTGCATTATTATCTACTGCACCCACAACTTGAGTTATTCAGATTAATATATTGCATGTTCACTAGTGCTTTATATATCCAAGTGTATAATTTAAATCATGAGGGTTGTTGTTTAGGAAGAACTGTTTTATACTGTGTTGTTATGGACATGCAATGTAAGTGAATACTATTGTTATTTTTATCCTCATGATAGTGAAAGCAAGGTGAAGCTTCCCCTCTTAATTATGAGAGATAATGTATGTGTAGTCAAAAAGAAAAAAGAACACCCACTTTCAAACATGGTACAAAAATACAACTTGTATTTCACTCACCATTCTTAAAGCTGCACTCTCACAGATATACCATTTTGACAACTGTTTTATTTTTTGTCGTGAAATGAGCCAATTTTTATGTAAATATCTGCAAACCTGAGTGCTATTATAAGACTATTGTTATTTAAGGCTTTAAGAAAAACAGCGATCCCTTTTTTGTCAGCAGTCTTATATCATTGGTTTCCTTGCATTTTCGCAAAAATTGGCTTGTTCCAAGGCAAAAAATAAAAAAAAAGTTGTCAACACATTCAATCTGTGAGAGAGCAGCTTTTAACCATGATCATCAGCATTGTTTTAAAGTAAATTGTGCAAACAAAAAGGGCACGGTCTGACCTTACTATTTATAATGGCTCATGAGTCCAAAGTGTCCAAGTGAAGAACTATGTAAATTTGAAAATGAATCAATAAGTATGAAATAGATAAATTTGCAAGCATGTGTATGGTATCATTATTTTGCAATGATAACAAGTAGATGTACTAAGATTTGGTATCAAAAGTCATGAAATCAAGAAATTATAGTAATTATCCTATCAGTACTGTGTTAAATGGTTTAAGATAATGGTCAAATAAATGGAAGATACTGAAACATGATTAATTTCTTGGGGTTGCTAAATATGTTATCACTATAGTAACAAAAGGCTACTCTCCATCTTTACAAAGCCTTAGGGATTAAGGGTCCAAATATTGAACATCTGTCCTGTTTTGACCATTTATAGATTTCCTCATGTGCTTTGACACTGTTGAGATGATGGTGATGACACCAGTTAACCTAATAGGCCACAGAAAAATATATAAGATTTTAATCCTGATTTTTTTTTGAGAAAGATGATGATTTTTTTAAATGAATATTATGTGTTATGTTGAAATGTGAAGACTTTTTCCACAAACTAAACTACTTTTTACTTACAAGGCAATTTCTTGTTGAATATGAAAAAGATGAAGCGGGGGTTTGAGGCTGAAAATCTTTAATAAATCTTAACATAAATGATAATAGGTGAAATGTTGAAAATTTTGAGACATTTTTTTCCGCAAAATTAAATAAAAGTTATATTTCACTAACAAGGTAACTTGTTGTTGAATATAAGAAACCCAAATGGGAGGCTTGAGGCTAAAAAATTTCCTGCTGTTAGCGGTATTAGGCTCATTTTGAGGAACACTCACGTACACAAAACAGTAGTTTGATTGAGAACGCAGAAAGACTCAAATTCCGGCATTATATTAGGTATGCAAACTTATAGTTCAATATAATGTGATAGGTTTGATTCTAAGATGAAAAATGAAGGCAAGGAATTTTGGTATGCGAGGATAGAACATGATCAGTAGGAGATGAGAATCCAAAACTATTTTTTCTGTGGTCTTATGGATTAGGGGTCATCAACTGAAGAGACTCAGGTGGCATAATTTTGGTCAATTTGACATTGTGGGCTTTGTGCATAAAAGCTGACATCCATGGTTCTCAGCTATTAAGGAATTTACAGGAAGCGTTATAAACTCATGGTTTAAAGCTGATTGCTTAATGTTTCAACAAAGGGATTTAAAACAAATTACGACAGTCGTTACAATTTTATTTAAGGTTTTAAGATAGCAAAGTGTGTGTTGAGACGATCCCCCGTGATTGAGATATTGAGTGAATGAAATAATTGTTGGTGAAGAGATTCAAGCCATTCATGCATCGATAATTACGTTGACGCTGGCGACTGCTGATACAGATGTTGACTGGTTGCTGAGTTACACTTTCATTAAGTCGATCTGGGTCACTGAGGCGTTTACTGATGTCTTATGCCATTTGTGGCTGTTACAAATAAAGCTTCTGTATGATAGAGATGTTGTTTAAGTGAAATTCTGAAATGCATGGTATTTTGCGGTCACAAAACCATGTATGAAACCTTTTAAGAAAACAACACTTGAATTTACTATCAAATTACGAAAGATGATTATAATTGAGCCCGTAATTGAGTTTCTTTATTCGTATAAAGGGCTATCTTTGTGTGTCATATCCAGTTAATACAGATATCAGTTAAGAATTGATTAATCGGCTTAATTATCTTATATTGCTTGACAAGATATAGTGTACAAATGCTTAGTTTTAATACTTATAAGGACTACAGGGAAACTGCTTGATGTTAAAAGTGTATTTACTCCAGAGTCGCTCTGTTTAACTTTGAAGTAAATTCTGTTTTACATTTACTATGACCGAGTTTAGGATCAACTATTTGCATATAAAGAAGCTGCTGTGATTAAAAATGCGCGGTGTGAAACACGATTTAATTCAGGAGCTCCATACCCCGTAAATTGGACTGGGATTGAAGGTGTCATGTTTTCTTTCCAATGAAAATGGATTAATTCATAACGGAAGCTCAGTTTACGCCTAGTGTTTCTGTTTGCGCTACGATTTAATGTGTAGTGGAGGCTTATGTCAATATTTGGAAGGATATATTAAATTAAACAGTTAAAATAATGTTAGTACTGTTACAAGCGGAATTTCTTCAGGCAGCTAATGTACATGTGAATTGATTGAAACTTGTTTGAACTTAAAGTAAGATTTGATTTGGAGTAATTTAAATGCATGAGGAAAACAAATTGGATGCAATTTTCTGCAAGTGTTATAAATGGAATTCAATGAATGAATGGATTTTACGATGGATTCTACAACCGCCAAGTTCTACAAGTTTCGAGGTATAATATGCAGATCCTGAGGGGTAATCTTTGGCCAAAAATGGTGTATAGGCCAAGTTCCAGGAGCGGGGGAGTGGGGTTGTAGTGTGGATTTTCCAGCTACATTGTCGGCAATGCATGCATCAAAATTGGCCTTGGTTTTGTACCAATTAATATGTTAACAAGAACATCAATATTCTTACATTTTATCATAAATTGTCTTATTAGTTATAACTTAAGTTGAGAACAATTAATTGAAAACTAAGATTTTTTTGCCCTTTTCTTATTTTTTTATTTTATCCCCCAAAAATGCAGGGCCTATAGGTAGCTCTTGTAACACCCTGAACACACTATAAAAGGGTTATTTTAATTATCATTACGAAGTTATAAGCTGGAGCATTTAAATTTAAAGGCATTTTTCTTGGAATTATATCTGCAATTGTTTCATGATGGAATCATCATTCACATGTTAACATGATAATACAAGATGCAATTTTCTCATAAAATTGAGGCAAATAATTGCTCTTTCCTTTTGACTTTAAAAAAACCTTGATTCTCTAGCTTAAGAAATTAAATAATTCAAACAATAATGGCTGTAATTTTTTCGATGTCATTTTGTGAATATAACAACAATATTTCATTATTTCAAACACTTCCATCTAAGCACATAAACAGTTCCATGGTGTTGTATAATAACCATGTTATAAGTTCATTCGGTTCCGTAATAGGATGTTCAAACATTTCCCCTAAAGCATTCACATTTCCAAGGACTCCATACCCAATTGTTTCAAGTTTCAGTTTTATTTTTGTTACACCCTGTATAAAGTTTCTGTAAATTTTCTCTTCACTTTTGTTATTCCCTGTATCAATTTCAAATGAACAGCGGACTGATTTATTATGTTGGTGAAAGGTGCGAAAAAAACCCCTTAAAAATCATATTACAAGAATTATACAATTAGTTATTCAATATATGTTTTCAAATATGATGTAAACTTTGTGTACAATTTTGTCTTGAAGCACTGGTAGTGATATTTAGCTGGACCATAAAAACACTCTAAAAAAACATTTGATTTTTAAATTAAACTATTATTGTGCACATGTTGCCACCCTGAGTCACATTATACGCGCATGTATATATATATAGCAAGGCCCATAACTTTAGCTGTGACAAGTATTGAGTTACTCCCCTTGTTTGCCTGAAACAAAACTGCATCTATAATGTATAATTATGCGTTGAGAAAATTTTTAGTCTGAGCATTGCCATTTGCTTCGCCATGCTCTTGTCAAGAGTTCCATTTCCTTCAAATATTGATGTTATTCAAGGAACCATTGCTTTAAATTTGAAGTGCATTTCCATGTATGAAAAGATCTTCCGATTAATCTTTATATAAAAGTATTTTGGGCGGGCATTTTTTACCGTTATTTCTAATTGTTGATAATATAAACAATAATTACAATAATCATCCAATATTTCTTATTTTTATACCAGTCATAATTATGCGATATGACATTCAAATCCTTTGAAAACCATAAGCATATATTATGGTAAAGAGAACATGTGCATTTTGTATGGAATTTAGCCTTTAGTGGAGGCAATTTGCAGAAGCACTTTTTGCACATAATTATTACAAAGCATACAAGTACCACTTGAATCTCCTTTTTCTCCGCCTTTCCTCTAGTTAATAACGAAACACGTGCACGCTGTTCTGTGACCCTCTTATAAGTGCTTATTGACAGGATTTTCATGAATGCAAATGGAAAATTAGCTATTAGCTCATCTGTTTTTTTTTGTCATAGCTTAGGTAATGGTATCATGAGCCTCTTCGGTTTGCAAAAACATCATGTGAAACTTGGTACGCAGTCATGTTGCCTGGCATTACACCCTTATGTACAGCAAAGCTGAAAACCCTGGCTTTAATAAATTTTATTGAGGCTAAACCAAAAATGGTTTGGTTAGGGTTACAAAAACAGGTAGGGTGAATTAAAGGCTTTTTAAAAAAAATAATCTTTTATTATGCTTTGCGTAAAAACGCTATTGTCATCTGTTATGGACATTAAGTATTGAAGCTAAATATTGGTGATACAACCAACAAGAATGGCATATAAAATGTTGATAAAAAAATTGTAACTACCATCCCATTGGTTAAAAAATGATTCAACCTTTATGTACTAATAATATATAATGAATATACTTATAAAATCAAAACAATCTGCGAAATCCCTTAGCTCTCCAATTTCTGATCGTTAACAGCTGCGCTAATTACTCTATTGTCGCTGCACAACTCATCAAGTATGTATTGATCTAGGTGGTCCAATGTTTTCACCCTTGAGTTCATAATGTATGAAAACTTCTGTTGCATCAAGGCTGTTATATTTTTTGTCATTATCCCAATGTAAATTTTAATGGTGCGCATACATTTTGTGGTATAATCCTGATATGAAATACGGGTTTTATATGTAATCATCGTAAACAGAAGCTTTGAAATCATGTCCCCTGGGCTCTGTGATGTTGCAGATTTAACATTATTGTAATGGACGACCACTTAAAACATGGCTAAATGCTTTAAGATGATAAATTAAAGGAATCTGAGAAGAACACTGCCTTGTTATTTGATTGAAAGACATCATCAGGTTGCAAAATTTATCCAAAACCAGCTTGGACATACAACCCTAGAACACTGTTTCTGTGGGACATTTCATAACAATCTCATAGTCTCTTTTGACATGTTAAGTTCACATTCTTATCCAGCATTGTGTATAATAATGAAATTTGAATGTTTGTTTATTTTTTTATTGCAATTAGTTGCTTATAAAACATTAAAATATTATGTCGGTCTTTGAGATCCCAGTTGAGCTATAACATCCATGACCGAGAGGTTCAGGCAAATATTGGTATAGAAACACTTAGAATTGGGGTAAATTTACCCTCTTAGGGAAATTCTTGGGGGGCAAATCTGTTGATAGTTTTAAATTCCATCTTGGGCAAATTCTTGGGGACAAATCTGTTGATAGTTTTAAATTCCCTCTTAGGCAAATTCTTGGGGGCAAATCTGTTGATGGAGTAAATTTCACCACCCCCACCCACCCAACCATGGATGTTTCATAAATGCAACATTACTGGAGCCTCTCAATTTTATTGAACCAAAAATATTATCTGGAAAAATAGCAATAGGATGTGCTTATTTGATTTTTCTGCAAAAAACAATTACCATACCTGAGTATTTGTGTGTTTTGTTGATTTTTCTGCCAACTCTTCAATAACATTGTTCGCTTCATTTATACCTTGCGCGTTTCGGAAATTAATGCTGGAGTTCTGAGCAATAAATTAACATTCTAACAGCCTGATTAGGATGTAAAAATGACATCAATAACAGCTACTCAGAAAATCATTGCTATTTTAGGGTATGACTCGCTCGTTGGTTACATTATGGCTTCAGCTCCCATTGTATGTAGTGTCCATTCCGGACTTAACAGTGAATTTAAATGCCAAAAAGGACACAAGTCGTGCATGAGTAGTTATTGCTTTTTCGAGTCACATTGAGACTGATATGAGATAAATTCGCTCAGAAAATCATGATCAATACCTTGGCTTTGTAGGAACATTTGACATCCTTGGAAACAGACATTTTTTAATCAGTATTTCTTTTTATTGTTGGGTCTTATGATAGGTGATTGTCAGTTTAGTTTTTACCTGGGAGAAAAGCAGCTGAAAAACCTCATCTGAGTTACATGCAGTAGAAGAAGGGAAACTGATTAGGGAAGAACCATTATATCCTCTGTAATCAACGCTTAATTACTGTACTTGAGAAAAGCTGCCCATCCATGTTCTGTGAAATTGAAAATTAGTATTGTCAATAAAGGACATAGACAATAATATTGAACATCATCATAAGTCGGCAATATTGAAGACTTTATCATATTGATGACATCGTAGAGATTGCAAATATTTATCGACAAATTGTCAATATCATATGTATACTACTATTATGGAATGTTTTTGGAGTACAAATTTATCAAATATTTAGTAAAACAATAACACACTTCTTGGCAAGAAAAAAATCTTATTTTATTGAGTCAATAAATATATTATATATAATTGTTATGATTTTGTTATATTTCCCTCTGCCGATAAATATGGCAATGAGACAAACTGTGACAATGCAACCAGATCTGCAGACTTTTAGCGTCTGTCATGCTGCAGTTTGTTGGATGGTGATATTTAGGAAAGCAAATTGGTTGGTTATTGCACTGGTAATAAAAATTGCTGCTTTATAATTGTTTCTGTTTATAAATCTAAAATCTATGAAATGCACTCCAAATTCGATGCAAACATTTTGCTCCATCTTGCATTTGGTTATTGCATGTTTTCCCATTGTACTTCTTGTACAATCGTAACTATAGATCATCTCTGGCAAGCTCGTCATCTCTGGCAAGCTCAGAATACAGGGGTGTTTATTTAGCTGATGATTTCAATAACTGTGAAGGAACTCATACCACACTTATGCATTTATTGCAGAAATCCAGTCCCAGAAGAATTCATAAAACAAATAATATATCTCATCAAAGGCAAGAAGGTATCAAGGATTTTATGCAGGCTGGTGCAGCTCAGTACCTGGCTTATACAACAAGTGTATTAATGCAAAGTACTTTGCAGAAATATTTCAATACGATTAAGACTCAATGAGGTCTTTGAATAAACAAGAGTCACTTATGAGACACAGATGGACAATTGTGGACAATGGTCCTTGAAGATATGGTCCTATCTTCATTAGGCCATTGATGATAATACTCTCACTGCTAGTATATTGGCTGAAATGCCCCCTGATAAGATGCTATTGACAAACGGCAAGGGGTTGTCTCAAAATGAATTGTTAATTAGATTCCTTCGTCATGGATAATAAAAATGCTAGGGCTTTCAAAAGGATATAAAATATGTAAATTCAAAAATTCTTTATGGATATAAACCCTAAAAAGGCATTGTAGTTTTTTTAAGTCTACATTTTATGGTATGACACAGTATATAATATTTGAATTGCTGTAGAAAGTGTGTAATTTAACTATTCGTGTTACCTCAGTGTTTTTTTTTTTAAACAGTAAGGCAATGAAATAAGGCTTTATTGCCCCAACTGGTGGAACAGTTGAATAAGTAAGCATGCAGAATGTCACAATTATCTTGAGTCCTGGGTAGAAACCAGTGTTCATTCTTGAGTCCTGGGTAGAAATCAGTGTTCATTCTGAGAGGTTGTGAGAATGTACCCCTGGAAGGAATCGAACCCACAAACTCTTAAGTGAGAGGCAGACACCTTTACCATTATAAGACCACTTTCACCCTCTCAATTTGTGGAGTATATGTCATATGTATCAAAAGGCCTTCGCTTTATGTCCTCAAAGGCTTAATTGCCAATTTGTTTAATCAACCCCACTGTTATGCTATCCTTGGCCATATTCAGTAAGCAACTTAGATACAACTTAAGTTAAAGAGTAGAATCCGAGTGTTTTGATTGGACTGTAGAAATAACTGGCCAATAGACTTCATTGAATCACTGAGGATAAGGCCAAATAAATAGTTTTGTTTAGGGTTATTGTGACCCTTTTAAAAAAAAGATAGGGTAGGTTAAAGCTTTTTTTATTGATTATTTTATTCAGCTTTATGTAATAACGTTTATAATTGTCATCATTTGGGAATGGTGTTAAAGTTGTCTTGTATTTAAAGGTTTTAAAGTACATATTGAAACACACATTTTTTTTTTTTAAACTTTTATTATATAAAATAAATTACCAACAGACTATAAAAACGGTAGGGGGGCTGGTTTCGTAGGTTACAGATTGGGTAACCCAAACCAAAATTTTTATATTTAGGCCTAAGGTTAAGAATGATATTGAATACTGTCCCTTACATAAAATAATAATCTTCGTTCAAATTTGTTGATGTGAATATAAAACAGCTTGGATTAAAACTTAGGGTAGGTCTTGCAAAAACTAAAATATTTGAATGACAAGCCGCACGCCGTATTGCTTGCTTTCTTTGTTGAGATCTGTTTAGCTGATGTTGCGATATTTGATAACTTTGAAAAATATAATGCTGAAAGAGATAACATGCAGTCAACGCATTCATACGAAATATCGCATTCATTATAATATATAAAAATCGGTGGATCTAACATTTTACACCTGATGGGACATTTCTTTTCAATGTTTTGAAATTGATTGCGGTATATTTGACACCACTTGTGCCGTTGGTTTCTTGTTTCATTGCTGCAGTGAAGATTCAGAAAATCGTCTTTTATTTTGCAATTAATTTTAAAGCAGTTTGATGGTTTGAAAATGAGGTAGCTGGAATTTATCACTTCTGAAATATTTTTTAAATGTGATGGGTGTCTATCATGCTTTGGGAAGAAAAAAAATAACATTGCTTTTTTCTGTATTAAGAAGTCCGAATTAAGCTAGTTGTCTCATCGCTCATTTAACCATTACATAAATACTTAAGATACATTGTAACCCAACGTAATTCTGGTATCATTTAATTAAAAGGGGAAATCTCACTCAGATAACTACTATGTTAAATATAAATGACTGTAAATATGTCTTACATATATTTTTGTGCCTCCAACCGAAAAGGGGTGGGGGGATGGAGGGCGTGCATATGGATTCGTCCTTGTCTGTAAATAATACCAAAATAATATGGGGGGTCACCTGAAGGATCTGAAATTCCCATATTTCTGTATGAGCTATCTTAAATAATATAAGGTCTAGCATCATTTATGATGTGTCAGTTTTTGTTTAAAAAATGATGCCATCAAAAAAAAATATAAGCAATTTATCAGAAAAAAAGTATTTTCCTAAAGATAAAACCGATTATTTAGTTAAACAAAATTGCGCTTTCTAGTATTAAATGTATATCAGTCTGGCTGCTCAATTTAAACTGATTCATAGTTTTGATATGACATTGAACACTGATTAAAAGATCTGTTAAAAAGATAATATTTTTTCTCTGATTAACAAAATCCTTAGACATTCCTGTGATACCAGGTTACATACAACTAATTAATTTTGATTTTTATAAAAGGTGAGTGTTCCTGACCCCAAGGGCAGGAAATACGTATCAGTATCAACCAGTTTTGCAAAACAATTTCGTCAATTTGGTGATAGTCGCAACTAATGATCCCGGAGTTTTAAGACTCTCGTAAGCCATGGGTAAATTTACACATTGATAAAACGCTGATTTTATTCAATATCCTGAAAGATTGATACTCACATTGACGATAAATTCTGATTTGTATGTTTTATGTAACTCGTTGTTAAAATTTAATAGTACTTAATGTTGATTTGGAAGATGTAAATGGTATAATTATTTGTAAAATTATCTTTACAAGCTGTTTTATAATTAGGTTTTTAATATTTATAGTTTGAATCACCAGCGTTTCGTTGCATTACCTAATTGTTCAGATAACTTTTACTTGCGTAAATTTTATATTTCTGTACTTTAAAGGTTTTAAAGATTTGAAGGGTGAAGGCCTTTAATGATTTTAGTTTTTTTTTAGTTTTAAAGGTCAACCTAGCTGTGCAAATTCTGGCTGCATGACCTGCCTTATTATAAATTCCACACCCCCTCCATCCAGCCACCCGCCCACATAAATGCTAAATCCACTTTCCTCTGTGTGGTTAAGAAACTGTCTGATGTTCAAATAATATCTTTATTTAAAGAAGATGACACATTAAGACACAAAATGGTTCCATAAATAACTTCTTTTACAATGTTGTCTTCTACATCACTTTATAGCTTGTCAATAAACAACATAATTGTAATTGTATAATACTAATTAAATAAAATTCACTTATTGATCAAAACAAGACAGACACACCCTCAATTTTTTATTTTATTTATGCTCTATCAATATTGAAAAAAGTTTTGTCTTAAAGCTGCACTCTCACAGTTTGACCGTTTTGACAACTTTTTTTATTTTTTGGCTTGGGATGAGCCGTTTTTGCTTTAATGTCATAAATCCATTAATACGAGATTGCTGACAAAAGATCAGATGGGAGTTTTTTGTATTAACTTTCTTAAATTGATAGTTTATGGCTAAAAGCCTTACTTATGCTTTAATTAAAAAGGAAAATTTCAGCGGTTTTCCAAACAATTCAGATCAGGTCTAATTTGTGAGGTATCTAATATGACTGTTTTGAAGGCATTGATACCAAAATCTGCTGATTCTGAGACTAGAACTCAATGTGAAAACATTCAATATGAGAATGCAGCTTGAACCTTTAAATGCATTAAAGAAAGCAAGCAGTATGCACAATAGAACTCAGGTAGAGATACAATAATAAATTGGTCATTAAATAGTTATAACTGACTGTTTGGGAATACCAATATTGTCCTTGACACATTATTTTATAAACATCTTATCATCAAACCAACAGTGCACTTGGTCAATAAGTTACCTAATATTTGTCAAAGTAATTACCCCCCTTTCTATTGCTTAAATCTTGCCGTTTTTGTTGACTTTGGGGTCAGAGCAAATATTGGACCATAGAAATAAGTACCCTTTCAGCATAGTCATATAGTTGTCAAAGCTTCACCAGTATTCAACCACTACTGTAGAATTACTTAATTTTGTGGCAATATTAATTTTTCACAATTTAAATCTTACTTAATTTCCCACATTTTTTGCTGATAATAATTTATTATTATTTTCATATATATTTTGATAATAATTTGGCAAAGTTATTGGGGTTTTTTATGGAATCATTGAAAGCATTCCTGTTTACAGTTGTTTAGAATTTTAAAAGCTGTGCTTTACTCAGAAAATAATTTTTCACAAAATTCTTTACTTTATGGTATTTTTTCTTAAGAAAGTTGATAAAGATGGGGTTTTTTTGGCAAATTTCGTAAACTAATGATAACAGGTCACTGAAAGGTGTAAAATCTGTTAGTCCAAATTTGAAATTTTGAATGAGAATTTGAAAAGGCTGTGAATATTTTCAGACCATAAGGATTTGAATGTAAAAAGTACACTCGTTTTGGATTTTGGATTTCTATATTCTGTTGTGATCGGTTGTCTTACTTTTTGGAGTATTTTTGTGGAAAATGTTTGTATCGCTTTTGTGAAACAAATGTGCTGTTCAAAATGACAGATTGGAATATTTTTGGAAGGGGCTCTTTGAAGGGGTTACCATACAGTATTCTTGGTGTAATTAAAGGTGCTAAAATTTGACATTATTATATGTTTGTTGCTTTTTGTGCACTTTATCTTGTTTATTGGGATATTGTGACGATATTAGTGCTTAGTGGATATATTCATTGGGCTGACAGATTTTGTACTTATTGATCTTGTAACTCACCTGAGTTTCGATGATTACCTTGAAGACAGTGTTAAAAACATTATAGAATATGTTTGGTTAAATTTCATTCAAGAACTACAACCTATATGCAAGTAATTCATTAGATGGCAAACTTTAAGAAGAAAAGAAAAAAGTCTTATGAAAAAGAAAAATTATGCTTAGTCTGTAAAATTTTATCAATGGAAGTAAGTTCCAATGTTTGAAATATTTCATAAAAAAATTCAAGTCCACAAGCCCTGCACTAGATATTTCTGTTCAAACTAAATCAAATTCTACATATTATACATCAGGGCTAATGTTAAAAAAATTAATGGCTGTAATACAATTTCAGGCTGACCATGGACTGCTCACAAAGCATGATACATGAAATTCATAGTTTGATTTACAGCTTTTACAATTTGATTAATTTAAGGAAATTGTTGATACATTTATCTCACTTATATTGTTTCTTTATATAATTTATAATTGATTTGGTCATAATACATGAGAGAAGCTATTCTTTAGGTATTTGTGTCACACAGCATTTTACATAAATTTTGACAATGTTGACAAGTGTGGTGGGAAATCATACCTATATTCACTGTATATTTGCATACCTTTTTGTAAACCTGACCTAAATATGAACACTCATTGTATAAATTATGGCGAAAAAATTTACTCAAATTTTCATTATGCAAATAGATCTCCACTTCAAATTTAATGCTGGTAGATATAGGGGTAATTTCAACACGTTCCATTTTTGTATATAATTATGGTTCAAAGTTAAAGTTGCATACTCTCAGTGTGAATTGCAGCTCAATGCATTTATTCTTGGTTATCGCCACTACACCCAATTTCAGGGCAGACATTATATAAGTAATATTTGCAGATGTGCCCCGCCAAACAAGGTTTAAAAATGCTTGTTATTTCTTGAAAAACGTTTTAATTTGGCTGGTTCATAATTATGGAACACCAGGATGCACTGTATTAAGAGTGGAGTACTGTTCTGATGTCAAAGACATGTTTTTAGATACCTCAGTTTACTATCAAAGCAAATATATAGCATATATTATGCATGGATCATGTTTTCATAGTCACTTTTGTTTGCTCGTAATTCTTCTGAGAGAAACAATAAACAATATGGGGTTTTTGTTTTTGCCTTGTCTTGTTGTCAGGGTAATGGTATACTCAGTGCAAAAATGTTAACTTTGGCCAGGTAACCAACCTAAAACAAATTTAAATAAAAGATGATACACAATTATTTCCAGACACAATAAGAACATCAACTGCAAGTCCCAATAACCCTGGCTTTAATATTTGTTGAGTTATGTCCCTTGCTCGACTGAAAACGCCACTTTGCTGCGCTTTTGTTTGGAATCGTGAACTCTATTTGAATTTCATTTTCAAATCCTGAACAATTATCAAAACGCTCCTTTGTAATTCAGATTAATTTCTTCTTTCAGATGAACGGGAAGATGTTCAAAAAAAGACCTTTACCAAATGGATAAACTCCCAGCTGTCGAAGGTATTTTATGTTGTTACAATATACAATGTTCAAGTTAATGAAATTGGCGCTGAGACAATTATGAATGTTTTTTCTATCAGTTGCACTTTTTATAACCCTTTTGTTGATTAATGCATTAAAACCCATATCGAACATTGCTGTGAAATTTAATTAAGAGAAATGTAAGGTCCAATTAAAGTATTTATGTTACAGTAAATATTTATACTGCTGATATGACATTGGTGTAATATCAGAGGATATTTAATTGGTGTGACTTCTTTTTTTATGTCATTATTGTAATATCAGACTGACTTTTCATTGGTATGACATTGCTATAATGTCAAAAAGACATTTCTCTGATGTGCCACTTTAGTGTAATGTCAGAAAGACATTTTATTGGTGTGACATTTATGTAAATATATCAGAGGGAGGAATCATTGGTAAGACATTGCTGTAATACCAGATTGATATTTCACTGGTGTTACATGTACATTGGTGTGATGTCAAGATGATATTTGATTGGTGTGACATGTGCTATGTCAAACGAAGGTACATTGAAATGGTGTTAATATGGTGTTATTTCAAAACTAATTTGCCAAATATGTTATTTACCATGATGATTTTCTAGGAATCATTTAAAGGTGTACACATTATAATATAAAAATAATGGTGTGGTAATTACATAAACAGCAAATGGATTGTTTATTTGAACTTTTCAGTCTGGGCGGCCAACATTAGCAGACTTGTCAACGGACCTTCGAGATGGAACTCACCTACTTTCCCTCATCGAGGTTCTCAGTGGAATCAGTCAGGTACAGTGTGGAACAAAAATGTTTATCTTCGATAATTTTAGTTTCCATATTGAAATTAAAATTAGTAAAAAAATTCTTGAATCTCTTATTCACACTTTGAGGATGGTTTCCAATGGACAGCAGAAAATAAATAATAAAAAACCCAATTAATAACATTATTCACATTTTGAAAATTGTTATGTAGTATAATTAAAGTTCATCTTGTTAAACAATGTTCGTTTTTTTTGTACCATCTCGGTCTGTCAGTTACCTCCATTTCTGTATTTGTCCTTTTAGAAGCAAATGTCATAATAGATGCACTGGGTTGTCTTATTGTGGGTATTCTGTTTGAGGTTGGACATACATAACCCTTAATCTGACTGGAAACCTGTAAAAATGCAGCTTATTTTGGTGTAAACATCATATAGAATGCCATTTGTTTCCTACTCACCTGGAGATGTCTTTCATGTAATCACCATTTTATTGTTCCATAGTAGATAACACAATACTAATATGAAAACAAAATAATAACAAAAGACAACAATTAACATCGTATTACTTATTATTATTAAATACATGATACATGCGTAACATAATTCTTGATAATGTTGTACAAGTTAAACAATAAGCAATTACATTTTTCGCGCAAATTACTTTACTATATTTCTCAGAACCACTACATTAAAAATAGTTATACTGGTTTGAATTTGTCTTTTTTGTTCATTTCTTAAGTTTTGTTAATAATTATCATTAACTTAAACCAATGTTTAATCATTTATAATTAGTAAACATAAAACATACAACATATAGTTGATGCATAATGTTAAAACATATTGTTTATAAATTTCATTCACTTTATTACTGCACTTCAAAACACAACACATGTTTTCATATTTCAAGACAAAATTCAGACTGGCCTTTTATACCTGTCTTTCATTTCCGGACTGGACGGAGATTTCTGTATATTTCAGTTTAAATGGTCTGGTCCGCGGTCTGGGCAGTCTTTTATACCCAACCAATTTTGACACGTACCCTGATATATCTATATAATTTAAGGAATATCAACAAGATGAAGATAGCTGGTGAAAGATTTATGTCATGTTTAAAACAAAACATTAAATTTTGCTAGCTATAAATTATCAAGATAATTGTATCTTTGTTTTATGGTGAAATCTTTAAGATTCCCTCTCACAGATTGACGATTTAAACAACTATTCATTTTTTTGTTGTCTTGGAATGAGCCAAATTTTGAATAAATGTCTGAAAAACAGTGATATAAGACTGCTGATAAATGATCAGATTGCAGTTTATTATATTTGCGTTCGAAAATTGATGTTTTCTGGCTAAAAGCTTAACAAACGCTTTAAGAAAAATAAGATTTTCGGCAGTTATCCAACCAATTGAGTTCTGTTAATTTGTGAGTTATCTTATGTAACTAAATTGAAAGCATTGATGCAAAAACCAGCTGATTCTAAGACAGAAAAAGGAGAAAAAAGTTCAATCGGTCAATTTGTGAGAGTGCAGTTTTAAGTATATTTATTACTGTGCCAAAGGCAAAGAATTTCATGATTTCTTTTCATGCCTGGTTTATCAGAATTGATGATATGTATAATATTGTATCTTAATGGTTTCTCGATATTTTGCAGGTTCGAGAAAAGGGTCGAATGCGTGTTCACCATATCAACAATGTGAATCGAGTATTGGACGTCTTGGAACGGCAGTATAATGTATGTCTGATTTGAAGGGTTTTCTCTGCGATACATCTCAGGTGTAAATTAAATAAAAAAAAAGAATGTTCATTAAACAGTATTCCCCCCAGCTTGCCCCCCCCCCCAAAAAAAACAACAAAACAACAACAACAACACAACAACAACACACAACAACCAAAACACTAACAAAACAATGTACTTGTCTGCTCCGTAACAACAACAACAATTATGAGTGTGAATCACATGTTTTTAATCTAAGTACCATATGTTTAAAAGAGAATGACAATTATTAAAGAAAATGTTATTGTAACAAGGTAATATTAATGAAATAAAAATGGGAATAATTGATGTTTCGACTGGACTAAAATGAATTTTGAAAACGTCTGCATGTTTAAATGCATTTGTTATACAATATTTAATTAAATGGAAATTCAAAAACATCAATTACAAGTATTGAATAAAGTGAACTTTAGTACGTGTATTTTAAAATGTTACTACAGCGTGGGCTGTGTTGACAGAATAAATCAAAATTTTGGTCATACTCGTAACAAACATGGTTAAGTATTTAAATAGGCCCTGAAATTCATTGATAAACTCTTCGCAAGGTCAACCCATGAAATGACAGTATTGTTAACATTGTACGCATTAGTAATTGATTAGTTAATGACGCTAAAAAGCATTAAATAAATGAACCGTGTAAATATAAACACTGGGACGATCGAAGGTTATAGCTTACAACTGTACGTTGATAAGTGAATATATTTTCATGGCTTGTTTATAACTGAAAATTGTAAGTATTGTGCTATAAATGTGTACCAAAAAAATGTGATAAAAATATTTGATGATAAATTTTTATGGTTGAAATACTCATTTTCAATTTAACAGTTAGTTAACTTTAAATTAAATGTTGTTTTTTTCTGATTAAGAAGACATTTGTTTGAATGATTTATTTCTGTGTTTTTGATTTGTACGCGGATAAGAAAATTGGGAAAATTGAACGCGATTACTGTATAAATTGTAATAAATAAATGAATGTGTTTTATATACCAAGGAAGTAAAGAAAATGAAGGAAAATGTTATATTAATCAAATTGAATGGATTTGATGGATTCTAAATGTCTGAACAGTTATCCATGAAGAGTGGTAACTTTAAAAGCATACATAAAAGTGAATTTTAGAAAAATGTGAAATTTGTCGCTGAAGTCAGGGATGCAGAAACCAATTATTTTCTACGACCTCAACAAAAATTGGACATCAAAACAACGCAACAATGTGATTCACTGAAGAAAACAGAAGATAGACGTTTTAGAAGCAAGGGGACCAACTCTTGTGATACTAAAGCTCTTCAGGGTATTGAGTAGCTCTTCAGAAAGGAGATAGTGGTTGTGTTATGATTTTTGGTTTCATGCTGTGCAAAAACGGTGGAAAATTATGTCTGGGGCAAAAGTGCATTGGATTTATGTGAAAAATATAGTTTGTTCAGTGTCAGAGAGGAAATATTTGGAGATTAATGTTTAAACGTGTTTGAGATGGATTAAGTTTCGGAGATTACAGTAGTGGAGCAATATTCTGTGTTATTGTAAGGATATACTCATTGAACAGTGTTGAATTAAGCCTGGAGATTAAATCAAGGAGTGGGTGCATTTTGTGTTTTTATGCATGTAGTTTTAGCATGTATATAAGTTAGCTTCTCGATGTTCATTCTTAATAACCCATATTATTTGACTTAAGATGTAAAGGGTATTATTTTATGTATTGATTTGACATGTTGACACTGTTTTAAATACTATAACGTTAATAAGCAATCAATTATTATGTGTTACAATTTAAGATATAAATAATGCTTGTTTTTAAAGCTGCAGCGGCAATTATAACTTCAGATAAAATCATTAATAAAATATATATTAAGTAAAGGCAGCAATATTAGACTGCAATAATTATATTATATGAACGTAACTCTCTCATAATTCATGCATTATTCACACGGCCTGCATATCACAGAGCAGGCATCTTTATAATCAAACATCTCATTCACTGCAGTTTGCAAACAAAGGAGGCTCTGTATTGTGTTGAATTGATGAGGACAAGATGTTAGCATGTTTAAATAACAAATTATTCAATTCCATAGGTGAGGTTGTGAAAATATTTATTATGGCCAACTGTATCATAACATTAGTGCAATTTTTTTTCTCATGTGATTATTATATTCAGCTACCGTATTTATCTTAATAGATGTGAAGGATTGTGTGTAAAATTTAGTATCCTTGCCCCCATTCCCACTCCCAACGTTGCTAATTAATTTTTAAATGTATATATCATGCAATAATGATACGGATTGAACTAATGTACATATAACAATGATTTAAGGTACTATAACTAATAAGATAAAGAAGAAGAATTAAATTAGATTTGCCTTTAAGAATTTAATTTTTGTTGTCCAGGATATTAGTTGTGTGTAACCGTATCCATTCTAGACACATTGAATATTGTTTTTTCGATTTTTTTTTGTATTTTTATGCAAAGTAGCCAACTAGTTAGTCTAAAATAATAGACGTGTTATACGGGATTCTTCCAATCCCTAACATCTGAACGGGTTTGTGCAAAAACCAGGGGTGTTTGAAAAATATTGAAATTGTATTAAGTGAAGTATTTTACGGTTGAAATGGATGATAAAGTGTACGGAACTAATATAAAATAACATTGTCTGGTAATATTTCTTGTTTTATGATATTTTATAGATGCAATATGCTTCAACCCGAAATCCCGATCGGAATAACGACCCACTTTTTGTACAAAACAATTTGTACTTGAAGGATTTGCCATATATATCAAAAATCTTTAAAAAAATCTGTCGACGTACAATTATTTGGACTAGCCAACTACCTGGTCGTATACTATTGGTCAGTGGCTTAATTTCATTGTGGAATCAACCAATCAGTGACTGGATGGCAATTATTGTATGAATTGTTACGTCAATCGTCAATCTGTCTATACATGTATATACAATAGGTTTGTCAGGGGTGGATGTTTCGTATAATGAATATTAACAGATTAATTATGCTAATTATGACATAATTAGATCATGTCTAATTGATCAGATCTTTAATGTAATTTAAAGATTATGTAATAATAAATGAAGAAAGTATTTAAATCCGAAAAATGATATTAAAGTATATTTTGTACCTGCAGGTATTTTGAAACAGTGTAATGCATTTTGTTCATTTATTAAAGAAAAACATAAATAAATTATTTTATACTTAGATTATATGAAATATTAATTATGCTGGCAACGAAATTCTTAATTTCATACAACAGACATTACATTCAAATGTATATATATCTCCAGTTTATATAATTATATCATATTTTATGAAACAAGAATTTTTCTGCAGCATTTTATTCATCATTAACATTAAAATGAAAGAAATTTAAACATAATGAGGGGCAATATTAAATTTATGTGCATTTTCCATGTATATATCTTCAAAACTATTGATGCAATTCATTTCTTGTTTGCATAAAACAAATTTCAAACTGTCTGGTTATGTTTCATGAAATATGATTTGTGATATAATATTTGTTTACAATATATTGCATAAAATGACCTTCTAATGCTTGCCCGCAGGAAGTTTAATATCATATCTCCACTTTAGTTGGCCAAAATTCCATTCAAATTTTGAATATTTCAAGGCCGGGTTGTCATTATGAAGTACCAAGCATAGAAAATTTGAATTACCTAGAGCAGTCGTTCAAAAGATACAAGAAAAGTCCTCATCATTTTTGTATCACCCCATAAAGATAAAACACCAGCTGCACAAGATGAGCATTCTGTGAAAAAGTACCACATTACATGCAAATCTCCAAAGAAAATAAATACAGGGTTACATATTGATTTTTTCCCAGTTGTTTTAATTCAACATATTTTTGGTTCATTATATAACGCTCACAACCTGACTGAAATAGAATTTATTTCATTTCAAATTATCTGATGTATTGGAGATAAAATTTATTTCATTACATATTATCTTATGTATTATTTTTGCTGGTTGGGCGTAACAAGTTTTATCTAAGAATCAAGTTCTGGGCCCGGGTATATATATTAGTGTCTGAAGTCATTTCCTAACTCATGTCACTTACCTAATTTAAAGCTGCACTCTCACAGATTTACCATTTTCACAACTTTTTTTATTTTTTGTCTTGGAAAGAGCAAATTTTTGCGTAAATATCTGCAAACCATGATATAAGATTGCTGACAAAAAATAAGATCGTAGATTTTCATATTTCTGTTCGAAAATGATGGTTTTATGGCCTAAACCGTTACTAACGGTTAAAGAAAAATGCATAAAACATCAATTTTTGAACTTTAATACAAAAATCTGCGATCTAATTTTTTGTCAGCAGTCTTATTTAATTTGTTTCCATGGATTTTCACAAAAATTGTCTCTTTCCAAGACAAAAAATAAAAAAAAGTTGTCAAAACGTTCAATCTGTGAGAGTGCAGCTTTAAGTAATTTAACCCTTTAGCACATAGACAAGTGGCCAGATTACACCTCCCAGTCAATAGCCATCTTACTGATAAGCAGTCCTTATCTGCATAGGTACTTTTCTGGATATTTGAAAATGAGAAAATGAATACAGCAGTATGACCTTAAAATCAATGTTACTCCAAATAATTGAGTCCAAATTTTTTATGTGAATTCATTTTTTATAGATAATTAAATTATCTAATAAATGGTGTCAATGATGAAATATTAAATTATTTTATTTCAGCTGTGAATGTATTTTCAAGATGGATTTGTAACATTTCTTTGAAATGTCATAATTGCATTAAATCAAAGGGTAATAAAATGCTTGGATCGATCTAATTTTTATTACCCCTATCATAAAAAAGACCCATCTGGATTAAAAAGCGGACAATTTATGTTCTTGTGTATTAGTACACAGAAATATGTCAGGAATATCCGGTGTCATCCAGCTGAGAGATCCAGTCCAAGGTGTCTGTTTAACTTTATTACCCCCTCATAAAATTGTTTACAAAAAAAGAAAGCCGATAAATGATTTTCCGGTATGAATAAAAAGATCTAGATCAAACAAAACGCTTGCACATGACCTATTTTACAGCCAAAACTATGATGGACATTATATAAGCTTCACAGAAAATTTACCCATCATTTTCTCATTTACTAATTGTTTCTTTTGTTTGTAAACAAAATATTACCTTTAAGTAAATATAATCTCAATTGATTTCAATGGTAAAATGAACTGACGTAATATATTTAATGATTTACGCATCAATGAATTTGGGGGAAATTCCATACAGTACTTAGCTCGTGGTCTAATTACGTCACAATGGGATATCACACCTGCGATTGGGAGTATAAACACCTTCTCAATTTAGCAGACGATATTTTCAAGGGAAAATCAATACACAAAAGGTTAAACTTTAATTTTATAAACATCCGGGATATTGTTTACAAAAAGAAAGATGCAAAATTGAAATATTGAAATGACCCTATTGAAATATGCGGGCCATGCGTTTACATCCAGTAATGGATACGGTCGGCCAAATGCGTATACATCTGGTAATGAGCTATGTCGGCCTATCTCGTATACATGCGCTAAAGGGTTAAGTAACCCATTGCTTATGCACCAGTCAATTGGGGTTGTCTGGACCGAAAGTCAAAGTCCCCGCTATTCCCTGGACCTGGGGGGGCCGTGGTTACAATTGACTGGTGCATAATATGATATGAAAACAGTATTCTGAAACATGCAATATACTGAGGAAGCTGAGTGAGCTTAGCCTATTTTTTGTGTGCATATATTTTGCAGAAAGAGATTGTAGGATAACACTTTTATTATTAAACCTTAAAAAAAATGTTTGTTTAGGGTAACATCCTATGAATTTACTCTAGGTAGGGTACATAGGTAGGGATTTTTTTTCTTTTTCAAATATACTTTGTCAAGATTATTTTTGTGCAAATATTGATATCTCTTGCAAATGTCACTCATATATTGCTGTTGTATATGGAGCTGAATTTATTTTGTCAGAAATTATAGTTTATTAAATTAAAATTATTTTTATGGTGGAAAGACTGTGTTTTTGTGTGTGTGTTTTTTTTCAAATTGGCAGTTTTATAAGGTAGGGTCGGGTTACCTGAAACAATCAATATTTTTTTTTAGACCTTATATCTCTTTGTTAATATGTATTTGTTTAAGTAAATCTTAGGAAAATTTTTACTAATAAAACTATATGAAGACATTTGATATAAATAATGACTTCCATCAGGAGTGATATAGAACAATTCAATAACTCAGAGGTCGAAAATTAGGTTTAAATTACTTGGGGACAAGATTTTCAAAAATAAAAATAGATAACGAAATACCGATGTTAGAAGTCAAGTTTTGTTATATGTATATAATATTTTCAAATCTAGGTGATAAGTGCGTCACGATTTCAACGTCAGTAGGGCTATCATATGGTTTGAAAGGCAGACTAATGTTGGTATATCCAGACATATAAATGCAAATATATGTCCATTATGTGCCAGGAATGTGAAATCTGAGATTATATGATGCAATTTTGTATTTGCATTCAACTATCATGGGTTAACATTTGTCGATAATTCGTGGCAATTTGGAATATGTTTGGTATTATGACTTCCAAAAACGGAATGAAATCTGTTGACTAGTCATTTTTTTTATTATGTCTTTCGAAGAAATAAAGTTGATGTGTTGGCAAAACATTGTGTGTCGCTTGTTTAGAACTTCCTAAAGGATAACAAACAACGTCATCTTGTTGACAAAACTAAAGTTAATTAAACATTTTGAGGGGTGAAGGGAAAAGGTTCTATCTTCTTCTTTTTTTAATGTCACATAGCACTTTTTTGCATTCACCACTCAAAATGTTAATTTGAGTAACTTTAGTTTTGTCATGAATACATTTGTAATTTGCAGTGTTTTTTTAATGAGTTTGGAGACAGATGCTTCAACTGTACTTGTTTTATCTAAATATATCCCAAAATTCTTTATAAAGTAGTTGACGTTCTTGTTAACATAAACAAAGTTCTGAAACAAATGTCCCTAAGTCATTATAACTTTAACAAAGTTCTGAAACATTGGCCGAATGTCTTCAGAATTGTTATCATCTTGCAAAAGCTTAAAGCTGCACTCTCACAGATTTACCATTTTTAAAACTTTTTTTATTTTTTGTCTTGGAAAGAGTTATTTTTTGTCTTGGAAAGAGCAAATTTTTGCGTAAATATCTGCAAACCAATGATATAAGATTGCTGACAAAAGATCAGATCGTAGATTTTCATATTTCTGTTCGAAAATAAATGTTTTATGGCTTAAACCATTACTAGCAGTTTAAGGAAAATGCATAAAACATCAATTTTTTAACTTAAATATAAAAATTTGCGATCTAATTTTTGTCAGCAGTTGTATATTATTAAACTGATTTCTGTGGATTTTCGCAAAAATTGGCTCGTTCCAAGACAAAAAATAAAAAAGGTGTCAAAATGTTCAATCTGTGAGGGTGCAGCTTTAATATGTTGGCTGTAGCTTAAAAAATGAAATAACATGGAAATAACTGTTGTAGGTAAATGTGAAGGTCAAATAACCCCTTGCTATTTTTATTGTAAACATTAAGTATCATTTTTATGCTGGGGTAATTGATGCTCCAGCAGATTTCTGTCTGTTTTATAACATTTTAAGTACACAAACGAAAAAACCTGGTTTTAACTCTTTACTTATAAGTTCACAATAATTTTATGTAAAAATTAGGAACAAATTATTTGTCAAAATGCTGTTAATCACACTTTGAAGAACTATCACATAAATAAATTGTTACTGCACGACAAACATAATTTATAAATTTAATTTATTTAATACCGTATACATATGTGCCTCCGCAAATTGGATGGCTATGGCTAGACATAGTCGGGTTTAATCATCTAGACTTCTTCTGATGAAAACACCACCAACTTTCTATTTTGTCATTTACTGCCGTTTCTGCACTGGCTAGCTAAGTAACAAAATAGCCATTCCTGCCAAACTCTGAGAATTTTTTTTTTTTTTTTTTTAGCCAATCTGTAGATTCAATTGTTTATTAAAACAAAAATGAACATAAATTATATATTATTTATCTTTCCAACATAGCTTTTATGATGTAATTTATCTTAATCTTTAATTTTACTAAGTATAGACATACAATATAAGAGGTTATTCTTTTATGATGTACTAATTTTGTGAAATTTGTACTAATGAACCATTATTGCTTTGTTTTTGTCTGAACATTATCTCACCTATTTGTTGAAACTGCAATAAGTAAGGGCAGACTTAGACTTATTGGAGGAATAAAAGAATCTATCATTTAGTAAGTAACTATCATGGGTGTAGTCAAATTACAATGCTATTCACTTATACCACTCACTAGTTATTGAACGTTTTCCATGACAACACAGCACATACAATATCGTCAGCACTCAAATGCAAGGCTTAAGAATAAGAATTTTTTTCATGCCTTTTTCAAAATCAAAGTTTAATATATATGCAAGCTTGTTTTTCAGAAAGTTTAAATTGTTTAGATGAAATGATTTGAGCTTAATATTATCATAAGTGCATTTTGATTTGATAGCTATTCTTATGAGTTATTCATTTCCTTTGCAGATTAAGCTTGTGAACATTAGCAGCAATGACATCGTGGACGGGAACCAGAAACTGACGCTAGGTCTTGTTTGGTCCATTATTCTACATTGGCAGGTATGATAAATATTATTGCGTAAGGCCACACCAATTTTAATTTTATTGTGACTAATTTTAGCCGCGCAGAATAACAGTGATGATGCAATAAAAATAATAATATAAGTTTCCCATTCAAGAACGGGACATAAAAGCAAAACGATTTTAATCAAATACAATTCAAATTTATAATGATAATCCTCACAATTACATATTATCCACCATTCTTGGTGTAAGTTCAAGGAAATACCAAATGGAACATTCATTTTATTTACCAGTTTCACTGTTTTGAAGTTGTCAAAGACATAATGTTTAATCTTTTTAAGTTGCTTTTTTGGCATGTTCTGAAAAAATAGGTGCAGTTATCTGTTGAACAAGTTGTCACAAATGGCAAAACTTAGATTGTTTTGATTTTCTCAACTTTGAGTTCTGTATTAGTACTTGCTCCAGTTCAATTTACACACAAATATGTAGCAAAATAACAAAAATATGACACATTGCTATAACTTTCACTAAAATGGACTTAGAGCTTATGACACATTTCTATAACTGACATTGAAATCGACTAAGAGCTTTTGAGACATTCCTATAACTTACACTAAAATCGACTAAGAGCTTATGACACATTCCTATTATTCTTACACTCAAATCAACTAAGAGCTTATGACACATTCTTATAACGTACACTAAAATTGACTAAGAGCTTTTGACACGTTTCTATAACTTACACTAAAATCGACTTAAAGCTTATGACACATTTCTTTAACTTGCACTAAAATCGACCAAGAGCTTATGACACATTTCTTTAATGGCATTAATGCTTCATTGAAACGCCCCCCAGACCTATAGCACATTTTTTTCTGAGATAATAACTCTGGTTAGATTATTCGCGGATGCGTAAAATACCCATTTACTAGAGGAAAAATATGTGTAATGTTGGCGCAAGATCGGGATGCTCAGGAGGGATAATTGAAAACAAACCTAATATAAAGTGACGGGGATCGGTAATTTGTCGGTGGTCCTATTAGGTGTATGGGCAGTTATTGGGTCGAACAAGTAACATGAATGACGACAAAATGTAAAACAGCAATAAAGTGACTTGTGGGTAACAATATGCTGTTTCCTGGAGTTTCTAAGCTTTTTCGTTGTTGCCTGATTTAGTGATCTTGACTTTTGCTAATTATTCAGAAATATCAAAATTCTGACACTAGTACTTGGCATAAGAAAAATCAACAAGCCCTGCTGATACTATATATAAAATCCAGAATTTGAGCAAGCTTTTTTCCAGTGTAAGACTTCAGGGCTTTTGCTATGTTCGACCACTGACAATATAATCTTATATGTCTTTTTTTATGTTTGTTTGAGGCAGAAACATGTCTACAGAGCTTAGGACATTGGGGCTCAGCTATTGGAGGAATGGTTTTGTTCCTAGGAGAGATTTAGTTTAAACTTATATATTTTGCAACAATTGTGAAACAAGTTGGCATGGTTTAATATGAGAACATTTTTTTGGTCTGGTGTTGTGGGGAAAACTGGAGTGCCTGGGGAAAACCCACTTTCGGCCTTGGCGCCACAAATCAAACTCACATGCGCTCAGGCTGGGAATCGAACCAAGGTCACCTAAGAGAGATGTACCACAGTGACAAGACTTAGTGTTCATGCCCATGTCTCCACCAATGAGATCACTGGACAGATTCACATTTAACCATTTAGAAGAGCTGGTTTGCAGACTTAATTGTTTATTAACGACCATAATTGAAAATCCCTCTTAGGTACAAAACAGCCCATCATCTTCTTGATTTAACAGCCCCATAGTTCTGTAACTTCTGAGAATGTAAAAATAATAGTATACACTTAACATATGGAAAACATTTTGAAATCTCCATACAAAAATCAGGTCTGTTTCCTAAATAACTGCAAGTAAAAAATCTATTCTTTTTCATATTCACCCTGTCCGGATATGAATGTAATTTGAATACAAAGAGCTTACATCAAATGTCATAGTTTGGCATATTTTCGTTGCTGTTTTAGGTTGAGTTTGTTATGAATATTACCCAACATGAAGTCAAGATATTACTATCAGTATCACTTCAGGCCTTGAAGTATGATTACTTTTTATCTTCTTTTTGAAATACTGATTTCTCATACTAGTAAGAAAGCAAATTTATGGAAATTTAATGTAAATATACTGTATAATTACATGTTTATCATAGTCCTTTTTACAGATACTGCTTTATAACTTTTCACCACAATGACTAATTTGCCTGGATAGTTCATTGTTGGGTTCTAAACAATGAAAATTGTGATTCAAACCATCTGGAAATAGTCTTAAGTAGTATATCTGATGGAAAATCCAGCTGAAAAGCCTGCCTGTGAAAAGATCTACCCAGATGTCCTTGATCTAATACACAGACAGGAGATGTTTTTGAATGTATTTACTGTGATTCTTAAATATGGGCCTGCACATTGTTTACTCTTGACTTGTTAAGGTCAACATTTGTCTGTAATGCACCAGCTGACTGTTATAAATATAAACTAGTTGGGTAATGTACTACAAGTTGTCGGGTTCATTATTGCTTTTAGGCCAACAAATTAAATAAATGGTTTGGTTAGGGTGAAATTTAAACAAGTTATGTAAAAAGATTGTAATACGAAGAATAATTTGTCTTTTCGAAGTCTGAGACTAAATTCAGACTTGTTTGTAAACATAGATATGAATTAGACAACAACAATTCGAAGTTTGTCAAAATCCCTTTGGATTGAAAATACTTTGTGGATCAATTGATCTAAGCATTCAATAATAAACTGGTAGTATTGTTAAGAACTATGAAGCCATTTTCTCTTGATAAATGTGCTAATTCTTACCCTTTGAATATTTTAAGGTGAAGGATGTTATGAAAGACCTGATGGACGATTTGCGCCAAACAAACCTGGAGCGTACATTACTGGTGTGGTGTCGCCACTCCACTCAAGGGTAAGTAACTTTGGAGCGTATCTGTTTAAGTTAAGCTGCTGATAAGCCATTTAAGCCAAACCAACCTAGAGCGTACATTACTGGTGTGGTGTCGCCACTCCACTCAAGGGTAAGTAACTTTGGAGCGTATCTGTTTAAGTTAAGCTGCTGATAAGCCATTTAAGCCAAACCAACCTAGAGCGTACATTACTGGTGTGGTGTCGCCACTCCACTCAAGGGTATGTTACTAGGGAACGTATCTGTTTAAGTTAAGCTGCTGATAAGCCATTTAAGCCAAACGAACCTAGAGTGTACATTACTGGTGTGGTGTCGCCACTCCACTCAAGGGTAAGTTACTAGGGAACGTATCTGTTTATGTTAGCTGCTGATAAGCCATTTAAGCCAAACGAACCTAGAGCGTACATTACTGGTGTGGTGTCGCCACTCCACTCAAGGGTAAGTTGCTAGGGAACGTATCTGTTTAAGTTAGCTGCTGATCCCAACTGTTGCTACATTCAACACACCTAAGTTTAGCCGTGATTGTTCCGATGTCCTTTTATTACAAACCAGCGATTTTGCTGCAAAATCAGGCTGAAAGTAGAATTCGCTAATAGCTCTATAATTGTTCTCATCAAGATAATGGATTCTAAAACTTTATGTTACATAATAAATATACTAATAGATTTTTATTTTTCAGGTATGCTGACGTTGATGTAAAGAATTTCACGACAAGTTGGCGATCTGGTCTCGCCTTTAATGCCCTTATTCATAAATACAAGTAAGTAAAAAGATAACTTTTGATTGAGTGAATGAGTTACAAATTAACGGGATTTTGAATCAGAAAAGGATGCCCTTTCTAAATGATTGCAACGATTAATTTTTGGAAAAAGTTTTTAGCTCATCTGTTCTTAATTTTTTTAAAATAGGTCAAGGTATTTTTGTAGCCTTGTCATTTACTTTTAGGAGGGCAACCAAAGCGTGCAGAAACTTTAACCTTGGCCATTAAACTAAAAATTTCAAGATATTTATATGAAACTTAGTGACAGACATTTGACCAAAGGCAATACACATTATGTATGAAATTTAGGCAGTTAACACGTGACTTTAATAATTGGTGAGTTATGCCTCTTGTCTAACATTTAGCATTGGCTCCACAGCCCTCTTGTTAATACTCAATTATATAGCTATTCAAGTTTGATTTCCAGAGGCGTCAAGGAGGAATTATCCCTTTTTGCTTTCAAAATTTGGAGAATGAAGTTTCCAGAGGCTTATTTAAATTTTCAAATTTTGAGGATTGTAATTTCAAAATACATTTTCAATTTTTTAATATGTCTGCTGTTAAGGGTAAAATGTACTGAACGCAAATCGTAAAAGTCTGGAAATGTCTGACATGGGAATAGTCTGTTGAATGTATTGAGTGGAATTCCAAGATTGGGCAATAATTGTTTCTCATTTGTCAAACAGAAGAGAAACACCATGATGGGGAAAGACTTTTGGCAATTATTCTGGCAATAGATTGGACAAAGTACTGTTTCTAAGGTGGACATTATAAATTGATGCCCAAATATAATTTTTTATGAATGCATTGTCATGACTTGTTTAACTCACTTTTCTTACATGATCAAAACAAAAAAGGACATATGATTTAGTTACATGTATATTAAAAGACATTAGCATTATTATGGCAATTATTTATCTGGGGAATTTGTTAATTAAAAAACCCAAACACATTTATAAAGGCTTATATTTTTAACTGTACCTAAATGATATGCTTTTTTATCAATTAAATCAATGATGAGTTAAAAATGATAATGAATTAAGATTAGATTATTTCTTTTGAATCAACCCATACTGTGCGCCTTCAAAGGAACTCTGCCACGATTTGCAGGCTCAGACACAAACAATTGTAATTTCATGTGTAATGTAAATGTGGATATGTCCAAGGCAAAGCCATGGATAAAATTGGTGTTCATCCTAGCGAAATGGTTTCTTAATACGTCTGTAAGACGTCACTTTAGAAGAAAATACGAGTAACTGTATCCGACTTATAGACGATAAGTGTAATATGTATATTAGGGAGCAAATAAATGCATTAATCAATAAATAAATGCAGATTTATAAATAGAAATATTTTCCCGAAAGATTAAATTGAGATTATTATCATGGCCTTTCTAAAGACAATGTATCGGCTAGTGGGATTACTCGAAATTCTCGTGCAATGTCTGCAAAAAAACATATGAAGACACTTTTTCAATAGCTCTGCTGGGGGTATAGTCGTATAACTAAAATATGACCACTTTAAGATTAGGTGAAGTATTGTTGTAAGGATGGTTTTAGATATTGAATTTTATCTTCAGGTGATATATATCATACATGTTCAACCTATGTCTTCATTTTTTGTCATTGTGAAAAAAAGTTTATTTCTCTTAAAAAGCGAAATATCCGTCAAAGTGCTTTTTCTTATATATTTAATTAATTAAAGTGTATGCATATTTTTTTATTGTTAGATAATTATAGTTCCATGATCTTAATATTGGCACACATAAGGTCCTGATAAAATATATTAGTAGATTTACTTGTTGAAAATAAGCTGTGGCCATCAATCAACAAAAAACATCTGTATAATTCAACTTTTAGGGCCTCAGATATTTGTATCAGTGATGGTAAAAAGGCACACAATAAGGTTGATGCATTTTTTTTATTTTTTTTAATGCATTATCATGTTTACCTCATTTGACTTGAATATTAACGATCACAAGAAAAAAGCATATGATTGAGGTACCTCGATCTTTCGGCGCTTTTTTGACTGGGGAATTTGTGGCCCCAAAAAGAAAAATAAGAAAAAAGTTAAAGAAGGGCCTCATAGCCTCATACTGTAAATGACTAAAAAAAAAGGTTAATATTTTTTATAATCTGTATTTAAATCATTTGCTTTTTTTTTGGTTTAATCATTTAAGTTTAATGAGTTAAACATGAAAATGCATTCAAATGAAAAAAAATATTTGGGCATCAACTTAATAATATATTGTGCGCCTTTAATAATAGCTAATTCATGAGACTGGCCGTATTCCATGTAACATGAGGGATATTTCCATATAAACCATATTTGTTCAGTAAATGGAAAGTGATATGGTAAGTGGTCTTGTTGAACGGTACAGTAGAAAAAAATGAAGAATTACAGTTTGACATGCAAAACAGATATTTAAAACCAGGTTGAATTAACGTAATGTGCCCAATGCATAAGCATCAATGAACTTAAACAGAACAGAATTGCTTTGCTGTCACTGAGCAGACGAGATTTGTCAGTGTTACTTAACTAATGAAATTGAGCTCTAAAACGTTTCGATGGTTGTAAAAGATATACACATTTTCATTAAGTGGTTAAAATGTTTTAAGTAATAAATACTCTGGCAATGATGTATTTAAGAATTGCCTTTAAGGATTTAGATGGTACTTAACGCTTTTTATTTCTGTTTTTTATTGAAGAAAAGCATTATTACATCATGGAAACATAATGCATTTAAACAATGAGATTTGAAAATACTTGTTTGGTACTAAAAATGTTAACGATTGCATGAATAAACAAGCTAGTAAATCAAGCCTCCGTAATTGTTTACAAATGTTATCAAAGTGTGTTTTACAAGTCAGTCCCCCTCCCGTAAAAACCTTTGCATTAATTGATAGTGCTAGTTTATGATATAAAATAAGCACCTGGTTAAATCTTTGGTTTGCTCAATAGTAATATTTGAGAACTTTGATTCTAAAATAAACCGCCATTTACAGTGTTTCTTGAATATTCTAGAAATACATTTGAGAATATTTTTTTAATAATTCTAGAGTTATTCTAGAAAATATGATGTATTAAATCCATCTTGAAGTTCCATCTTTCATGTGATATATATTCCCTTAGTTTTCTCTGCTTGTGTGCAGATTTTTGCCGTTATTTGAATGAATAAAAGTTAAAAATTAAAATTTAAAGTTAACCAAAATGTTGATTGGTCGATCAGTATTTATCCAATGATTCATACTAAACAATCAAATCATTGGAATGTGCAAACTAGCCAAAAAATAACCAGTGGACAGGTTATCACTGGTTTATACAATAGGCTGCTGATGGATTGTATACACACAATTTTTGTGCAGATGTAGCCTCTGCTAGGCACAAACACCGAGCCTGCACAGCAATTTGCTTTATTTTTCTTAATATACAGAAAAAACAAAACCTTTCCAAATATCAGACTTTTTCATATCATTATTTTATGTCAATGTTCCGTCTCGACATTTACATCTAAATGCACCATTAGAAGTCTGCGTTTTTCAAAAACCTAGTTTGGTGCGTGCACTTTGAAATTGGTCTAGGTACTAGCCTGATAATGTAATTATGCTGGATAATACAGCTGAAATATGATGCAGCCTGCTATGCCTGCAAGTTCAGTAATGCAATTTAACACATATTGGTAGATAACACTTAATATTTTCTTATCCCTTTTTTTCAGGCCAGAGTTAACTAAGAGGCTGTTCTTTAATATTTGTTTTTTTTCTTTTTGTCAGGCCCAAGTTGTTCAACTATGAGGCCCTTCTTTAATTTTTTTTCTTTTTCTTTTTTTTTCAGGCCAGAGTTGTTTAACTATGAGGCCCTTCTTTCAAAAACAGCGGAAGAAAAGTTGGAGCATGCTTTCAATGTGGCGCACGAAAACCTCGGGGTGGATCCTCTTCTTGATCCAGAGGGTAGGTGGTTTATAAACAGAGGGATAGTATGTAGAGACTTATTTTAAGAGTTTTGTTTTGAGGTCAATATGTTCACCAGGAGCGTCTTTTCAATGTGATGCATGAAAAACTCCAGGTTGATCCTTTACTAGGTTCTGCAAGAAAGTTGTTTCTAAAAAGAGAATATGTTATGGCTTTATTTATTTTTCCTTTTTTAAGTTTTGAGGCGCTTCTGCCAAAAACAGCCGAGGCAAGGTTGTAAAATTGTTCACTGTGGCGCTCGAGAGACTTGTGATGGATCCACTTCTTGATCTGAAGAGAAAGTTATTTCTAAACAGAGATAGTGATCTATATACAATGCAGCTGTAAAGTTTATTTATGAGCGCCTTCTTTCATAATTATCCGAATAATTTTATAGTTTGGACCAGACTTTCATTATGGTAACGAAAAAACTTAAAACTTAGATAGAAGAGTAGGTTGTTGGAATTGAAAAGAAGTAATATCTTGAGGAACAATTTATTAAAATTATCTTGTCGTAGAGAAAAAGTTCAATGTTGTCATAGCTTTGGTGTAACGTCAATTTGCAAGTGAAAATAAGCACATGAGTAACAAGGCCATAACTCTTATTGTTATTAATTGTTGAAAAAAGCCCCTTTTTTGACTGAAAAAGACGCAACAACCAGACCAACATTGACATACACTCAAATTAATCAGATTTTAGATTATGGTATTATTCTTTAGGCCAAAAAAAAAAATGTCTTGTTTCTGGTCACATGCCTAAAAAAAAACAGGGTCGGTAGGTAGGTGTTTTTTTTTTTTTTTTTTTTTTTTTTTTATTCAAACCTTTGGAATGAAATAGTATAGCGTTTGAAAAATGATGAAATATTGTCTGCCAATACAACACCATCAAATATGGCTTAAAGGAAACTGGACACAAGCTTATAACCATATTTATGTATTTATTAGTTTAACAGAACAACAACAGCACTATTACATGACAAGAAGCAACAAGTCCAAGACTAGAATTTGAAATAATCTCAAGAAACAATTGTCATTCTTTGTCAGAAAACAAATATAAACATGGATGGAAGAAACCGTAATACTGGGTATTTAAACATCACAGAGACAAAATCTAACTAAGTGTAATGTCAATGGTTCTTCATACAGAAAATTAATTTTAATCCTTTATAACATTAAAAACGAAGGTCCAAAAATGAAACGTTTTAATATGACGTTCGGTATTTGATAGAGACGAAGTATTTAAATCCATTCACTCAGCATAATGATTCACGCTTCGTCGGCATTATTTTGCCTTAATTCGTCCGATTCAAATAAACCTTGTATATGTGTATACATGTAGTCTTTTGAATTACGAAAATGTCGGTGCCAAAACTGTCATTCTCGGTCGAGGCATTATTTGTTTTACGATGGCCCTTTTACGATATCTAAACAACCATACAACTTACCGAACATTTAGCTTCAAGTCGGACATTTTCTCGCTCGCCATGTAAATCGATGAAAAGACTTTTTATTGTTGTTTGCGAATGGGCAACTTTAATGACACTACAACCGTCGAAGTGCGAACATTTGTCTATTTTTATGGCTATCAAATACGTAACAGACGTCGTCTGCGCAGGGCCAGCCATCTTCGACACGGCCGTATAAAAAACACGCCACGAATATAATATTACTGTCGGATAGCGCGGTTTACTCTTCGGCGCCGGGACCGGGAATCCCGGCTCACTTTACGCTAATTATAAAAAACGGTCTTTACGCTATAAAAAAAAAAACGGTCGGGGGGTAAAAAGTAGGGTCGGTCGGGTGACCAGAAACAAGACATTTTTTTTATTTGGCCTTATAATAATATGCTACAGTTGGAAAATATAAATATGAATGATTCATTTATTGTCCAAATGACCTTAAAATAGTTTCAATTTGCCATCTTATTATTACTTAAACTATTATTATAAATTTTCAGATGTCACTGTGGAGACCCCTGACAAGAAGTCAATCATCATGTACCTGACGTGTCTGTTTAAAGTCCTACCCCACACAGATATTCCCACTGACCCAGATAGGGACATCTCACTCTCACCCACCACGCCCATTTCACCGGGCTCATTTTCAAAATCGATGAATATTGGGATACAGGAGTCGAAAACATCTGGGGTAAGTTTTGGTGTTAATTCCTCGCTAATCTTTGGTTTTGGATTCTGTTGTGAATCAAACTTATTGGACTGGAAGTCATTTGAATTCAATTAAATATAATCATCAACATCAACTTCATCCTTATGGTCCACCTCCTCCTCATCATCATCAACATTCTCTCCTCCTTTTTCTCATCCTCCTCCTCTTCATTCTTTTTTGCTCCTCATTCTCTTCCTCCTCCTCCTTCTCGTCTTTGTTCTCATAATCTTCGTCCTCATCTTCCTTCTCATCCTTATCATCATTATCATCATCATTCTCTTTTTCTCCTCATCCTCAGCATCCTCAACATCCTCAACAACATCATCATTCTCTTAATATCATCTTCATCATCAGCAACATTATCATCCTCATCATCATAATCATCATCATCATCATAATCATCAGCATCGTCATCATCATCGTTGTCATCGTCGTCGTCATCATCATCATCATCTTTTTTCATCAACATCAAAAATTTTTGCTGTCATCATCATCACCACCATCATCAACATCATTATTGTTGTCAATATTTTCATATTTATTACCTTCATCATTGTCAGCATCATAACCATGGTCATCATAATAAGCATTGCTCTGCATTCATAATAATCATCTTTAAACAAAAGCATGCATCTTGTTTGCAAACAAATTTATGACATGATTTAGCCCTCTTTGTATTTACAAAGAGATGTGTTATTAAATGTCTGTAAATGTCATATCGCCGACATGAAATCCTAACAACCTTAAAATTATGTGTGTGCATGTGCAAATATATCCCTGCATAACAAAACAAAAATCCTGTTTTTCGTTGTGAATACAATTCATAAACGGATTGTTTTATTGCTAATTGGATGAAAGGCTTATTTGTTTTAGTGAAAGGATTTTCTTGACACCTGTTTTGACTTAAATACTTTTTTTGTGAGTGAAAAGTGAAGTGATTTACAAATAAATCATGGATGACCTTGAAAAAACAAAGACAATGTCGCTGGATAAGAAATTAAAGGAAAGGTTTAAACTGCATTTTACGCGATATCAGTGCAGTATGCGTATAGTAAGTTCACTGTTATGTCATTTGCATGTTTAGTCATGTATATATAGCTTTAAAGATGCACTCTTACTCCCAAATAAGATTTAATACCACAATTAATAGTTTTGTTTAAATATTCCAAACAGGATGAATAAATGTCGAATACAATGGTTCTTAGGAAGGATACCGAGTTTAATTTGAAAGAAATGAGCATTAAGTACGGTATTTTTACCTTATTAGACTATGGTAGACCCCAGTAAATGTTTTAGCATTCACCAATCATTTAATTTTTGTGTTGCTTTCAGCTATTAATTACCCGGATACAATCTTGTTACCAGTAATTAATATTTTCCATAAATGCATTATTTAGTAAGTAGTAAAAGGTTAAACTGATAAACCTTTTACTAGTTTAAACTAAACTAACTAATTAAACTAGTAAAAGGTTTATCAGTCAAAATTGATGTTTGTTATGCATGCGTATGTACTGATTTTGAATTAGAGTGTCACTTTAAAGCAGTAAAAAATAGATTTGAAATTCAATAAATTTATATACATTTTAATGATCCACAGTACCCATATTTAAAACATGAACTCATTTTTTGCATTAGTCACTCAGGTATGCATGTATGAAAATTGACAAAAAATGACTGTGTGATTCATCAGGCTTTACAATTATTCATACCCTTAAACAGTTTTGTATCTATTAGCATTCTTCAATCTAGATTTTGTGTGATATTTTCCTATGCGCCATTTGGTACTGTTCACCGTTATGCTATTCACTGTTTAAGCACCATCTTGCTCATTGAAAAGTAACCTTAATTCTGCTGAAAATCTGAAAAGCAGACAATCGCACCCAGTCCCTTCAGTACCTTAAAGACATTCCCCTACCCCCCATTTTTCCCCCACACCCTTCCAAGCAATGGAGTGATTTTAGTCACATGATAACCCTGGACAAACAAATGAACATGGACTTGCAGTCAGTATATCCTTTCATTAAATAAAGTAGAAATACCTATGAGGGTGGTGATTTAATTTCATGAAAGTAACTAGGTTATTCTCACTAGTGGACTCCCATTTCTATGAAAATAACAACTTAAAGATCAAAATCCAACAAGATGTGCAAAAAAACCCACTCTCTCCAAAATTCCTCCCTAAATGATATCCTCTCAAGTTCATTGGACATCTGTAGCATTTAACTGACCACGATGACCAGCAGTTTTAACAGTTTAAGTCTTGGTTGCTGACCAGCTTATATATCACAATTAGAAACGAAAAAATCCTACCAGCTGAAATTTTGAGTATTAGTTTAATGCTTTAAATTGTCTAGTTGAGAGATGATATTGTTTGCTTGACCATGGATTGGATTTACTTGAAAGACACGATGGAGAACAATTGGAGTTTTAACTATGATATATGTGCTTGCGTTTTAAATAGAGTAAGTGTAATGTAAGAATATTGTACATTTCTTTGTTAACTGATTTCTATGCTAGTGCAAATAATCTTTGAAATGGTGCAGTTCAAAAGTAGCCTTGTAATGATAGATGCATGCCCAAAGGAGCTTTGTATGATATTATAAATGTGCATGCATGCAAGAACAAAGACATTTTGTTTTCGACATAGGAGAACACAATGCAAAAAATTATCTTTGTTTTTTTTCCACATTTTGGTTGTGACATGATATTTGAAAAAAAATGCTGTGCAAAATTTTCTGGCCCTGAGCTACTCCATTCTATATGTTATGTTTTTTTCTAAGTTCACATAATACACTTTTAACACCACAACACCACATCCTCAAACAAACCAAGCATACTGCTTGTACATTAAAAATTAACGAAAACTTAAGCCACAAGATTACCCAATTTGAAATGAAAATAGGAACCCAAATATTTCTTAGGATTATTGAATTCTGATGGCTATTATCAACCAGGGCATTGCTATTCATACAGGCTAGAATGTCTTTCAGGACAAAAATAGTATTGATTAGCAAAGATAAGAAAAATTGTCTCGTTTTTGGAATAATCTCAAAGCCTCTCTCTCGGGACGGGAAACTCTTACCATGTTTTTTTTTTTTATTGTATACGAGTGATTTGTTAATATTAGCATGTTAAATAATAATCAGAAAATCGGTTGGAGTTTTAACAATATAACATAACAAGGTTTGTTAATAGGCTCTTTATATAAATTTTGTTTAATTTTCTTCATCGTCATCATCTTCGTCATCAGCAGCAGCAGCACCAGCAACCGCAGCAGCAGCATTATCACCTTCATCATCATCATCATCATCATCATCATCATCATCATCATCATCATCATCATCATCATAATCATCATCATCATCATCATCATCATCATCATCATCATCATCATCATCATCATTCTTATCAATCATGAATCAACATCAATCATCACTAGCACCATTAGCATAACAGCACCAACAGCACCACCACCAACATCATCATAATCGGCAGCAGTTAGTCCCTACCTCTAAAGGTCTGGTTACAATACACTTAATACTTCCCATGCAGTATAAGCACTTCTTAAAAGTGTGGGAATCAAAAAGATGGATGTATAAACAAATAGTTGTCAGACAGTTGAAGAGAAATTCCCAGACCTGGAATGTAAGAACTCCTGTACTTGTAACCTTGTAAGATATAAAACAATGAACATGGATCATCGATGTTTTTGCAGAAACCCATTTAGGACACATTACCAAAGTTTTGAAGTAAAAACTATTCAGACGAAACTTGATTTGTCACTTGTCTACAATTCAGGAAATTCACATAAAAAACAACAATGTAATGTATTCCAAGTTCCAATTATACTGGTTTAAAAAGTTGCTGAGTTGTAATTGCCCATTTATCTCCGGAGAAAGCAGACAAGCAATGGATCCCAATGCAATGTTCCTTCCTGTTTACACTCAACTTAATAATTCTTCTCTTGCCAACACATTATGATACCTCAGTGGGAGGAATACACTTGCTTCTCACTATAAGATGACCGAGGTTCGATTCCCAGCCTGGGTGCATGTATGTTTGGTTGTTGGTCACCAAGTGCGACAAATTGGCTTTCTCCGAGTAACTCCAGTTTCCCCACAACACAAGACCACACTTTCAAAAAACATCATGTCAATGAGAGTGACTTAATGTAAACGTTAATATTACTTTCTGTTCGATCATTGTAAAATTAAGACAGTTTGAAAACAACACTGCAGTACATTTTCTGAGAAATGCATGTGTCGGGCCAGGGCCAAGGCCATGGTGGAGCTGCGCCAATGTGCATGACTATATTCTCATGACTGAAAAATGGTTAAATTTCGGTTGGATGAATATTTTGATTTTCTTCCTACAGACTTTGGTATGTGAATATCAGAAATACCAGCAGAAATAATAGATTTTCCAGATAGGCCTAATTAGATATTAAGATTAGTAATTAATGGAGTAAGTGAACTCTCCAGATTTGATTAGTATACTGGGGAGGACTGACTTGAGTGATTTTCTGATAATCTGTGGTTATTCATGGTCTTATTATTTAATACATTATGGTATTAAATTGAACTGTGCAGAAAAATAGTAAAACAGGAAATGCATTTCTTGAAGCATTTGAACCAGGGGTGGGGGTGGGTGGGGGGTGGTTCCCGTTTCAATAAGATATGTAAGTCGTAAACATTACGTTGGTTACACCCACAAAGTTACAGGGGCAGAATCTATGCAATGAATGTCATTACCAATATTTTTATTGAAACACAGTTTAAAGTGCTTCCATTTGACAACCAATCAGGAAGTGTCCATCCTGTGCCCCATGCATCACTGATCTTCAAGTCAACGACTAAACAATCAGTCTTGATGATGAAAATGGTGTTTAATCGTATTAATAAGTTCTGGGCCCATATACACTCTGAATGTCTTCAAGTCTGAGTTTCAGACATAGAAAGGCTATTTTTTTTAAATTACAAATTCATGTAATCTAAAATATTTATCAAATGATGTGTAAATTGGTGAAAATCATATTATTTTAAACATTTCAAGCACTTTTTACCATTATTGATTTTAAAATGGCTGTTTTAAAATGAAATCAAAATTTGCAGTTGTGAGTCTCGAGTCTAAAACTCGGAAATTATAATTTAAGTTAATAATGGACCCAGACTGAGTCCTTAAAGACGGACATTAAAATTTTTAAAGCAAAATTTTTGAAATGTTTCTGATGTAATAATATACATTAGTGTTCAGGCTGATTCAGGCCTCTGCCGAATTAAGGGATCGCAGAACTGTAAGATTGTAATTTCATCATTGAGAAGAGCTCTGACAACTCAAAATCCAATACGCTGATTAGTGATGTTCCGATGATCGATTATAATCGAAAATCGATTGGTTGGGCCTGAAATCTGTGACAATCGATTGTATTTGTATATAATCGATCATCGAAAAAAAAAAAATGAAAAAAAATATAAGTAAGTGTTCAGACGTTATCTTTAACAAAATGGCAGATGAAAGCCACAATGAGCAAGTAAAAATGAACTATTTTTTATATAACACTTAATTACTTCAATCATAGACATAACGTATATGCATATAATGATTAAGAGTTTAATAATGTGCATGAATAAAACTTGAGTGGAACCGATTATCGATTGTAAAATTGGAACCGATTCCCAACACTAACGCTGATTACAATACTGCCAAAAAGTATAGATGAAGTAACGAAAAGAAATGCTAAATTTCCATCAATTGATGACAAAAAACCGCCATATTTGCATGAAGTAACGAAAAAAAAACGCCATATTTGCATGAAGTAATGAAAAAACCCTCCAATTAGTCATTAAGTGTTTTATTTAGTGAGTTATTTAGAAATTGACGCATGCTTACTAAGATTATGTGAAGGTATTCGAGCGGCATTTGGCTCTGAACACTAAGAAAGCCTTTATTTTCTTTCTTTTATGCAATTTGTCTGTGCCGAACTGCATCAGTACCCGGCCTGCGGACTTAATTGTCAAGAGGACCAAAATAAACAAGTTACAAACAATAACATTGGTTATTCACAAACAACCTGAAAAAGCGGACCAGGATATAGTTTATCTTATCAAAACCTTATGCAAGAGAAAAAAGCACATAACACCAGCCTGGCTATGGCTACAAATCGGTGAGGGTGAGAAATTTGCCAGGAATCTTGATTATCTGGCACCTGTGAAACTTCATATTTATTGGCATATTTATGTTTTTGTGCAAAAGTATTGGTGGTAATAAATCTGTTTTGGAATTATTGTGAGTAATATAGCACCTAGGCTAAAATCTGTTTGTATGGAATTTGTAAATGTTTACAATATCCTCTGAGTACTGGTTTTTCTGTTATTTCTGAAAATATGAGTGAAATGCAAGGAGTTATTTAGAATATGCATCAAGATTAGTCTTCACATGTTTTGTATTAACTGGTTTCATATAAATCTTTGATGTTGTTGTTGTTTTTCTTCCAGAAATTTAGCCTTTAATATTTAGTTCTGGGAGAGTGCACAAGGTAAACATTCTACATTATTAAGAAAAAAACAAGGGCTTCTCTTAAGTTAATGCTGCATACTTGTGATGCTATCATAAGTATTATGGATGAAACATTGTTTTTTCTAACATTCCTGTCTTTCATGATTTTATGAGCTTGCGCAGTTACTTCCTTGTCTTAAAAGCTACAACGATTAACCCAGCAACAAAATCAACCATAAAACCAACAAAAACAACCACAAAAAAAACAACAACAAAACCAACCACAAAAACAACAACAAAATCAACAACAAAAAACAGACAAGAATTTCATCTGAGGACCAGACTCCTGATTACCCTTATTTAACTTCAGAAAGGGAGAGCTGGGAGGCTGGGGTGGGGGGGATGGGGGGGGGGGGGGTAAAAGTAAAAACACTCTCTTTCATGAGGCATTAATCTTCAATTCTTAGAGGGAAAATCCACTGATCTTTTGCCAAAAAAGCATGCCCTGTAGACTCTCAGAACTGATTGATGGATCATGTTTTTTTTCTGAAGGATTGCTGTAATCAGTCTCCTCTCATAATGCTGGGGATTATAATCCCATCAAAATTGGATTACTATTGCTGTTGAGGTTATTTTCCTTTGTTTTACATGGATTTGTTTCTGGTTCCTATGATTGTTGATGTGTTTGTTGAAATGTTTCAGGAATTTTGAGCTTTCATCCATTATCATAGACGCATCATCATACACCCATTACTCCATTTTAATCAATAAACGTAATAATTAGAAGCTACATTTGATTTCATTATTATTACCAACACCATAAAATTGATATTACGTTTGGGAATATATGTCATGAAAGTTGAGTATGCGTGTGAACATAATTAACATTATAATTACCATCGGTATAATAAATAAATGATTACCATCAATAACATTTCTGATGATGTCATATTTGTCATCATCATGATCATCATCATCTTATTTTCCTCTATGTTGCCATCTTCGTACATATTTTCACCATCAACAACAGTAACAGCATCAACAACAGTAACAGCATCATCATCACTATCATCATTTTCACTATCATCACTATCACTATCATCATCATCATCATCATCATCATCATCATCATCATCATCATCATCATCATCTCATCATCATCATCATCATAATCATCATCATCATCATCATCATTATCATTATCATAATCATTATCAAAACCACTACCAGAACCACCACCATCATCATCATCATCATCATCATCATTATCATCATCATAGTTGTTTTCATCATCGTCATCATCATGGTCATCATTGTTGTTGTCATCATCATCATCATCGTCATCATCAGCATCATCATCATCATCATCATCATCATCAACATCATCATCATCATCATCATCATCGTCATCATCATCATCATCATCATCATCATTTGCCATAAATTTATTATTCTTTAGGTATCTTACTTACATCTAACAGTAATTCATTCTGACTAGAGTTAATTGGAAAATCCAAAAAACATTTTCTAGAAGCTCTTGAGACCAGTGGAACACAGGTTGTTAATGAATAGATTTGAATCTGTTCCAAAAATTTGAATAAACAGTTTAAGAGATCTATTGTTTAAGGTTTTTGTTAATTTCTTGGTAGAAATTTAGTGCTGCAGTAATCAGAGTTAAGATGCTGTGCTAATAATTTGATATTAACTTCCTCCTCACAGAGGTAATTCTTCTCATTTATAGCCAAATCCTGCATAACAAAAAAATCTTAGAGACTGTTTAGCTATTTTTAGATATCCGTTTTTAGAAAAAAAAGTCAAGGTTTTGTCAAAACTTTAAATCGTATGACTAAAAAACTGTTCCAAGATATTCTAATGAAACTTGGTAGACATTTTGCCAGATGCAATTTTTCTATATTTTAAATGTCAACTGTCTGACATGACCAACAAAGATTGGATCAATTTAAGTGGGGAAGTCTTGACTACAATTGTGCCGCCAGATAAAACAACCAATCAGAATTTTACAATATCATTTTCTACCGGAAATAATCAAATGTAATCTTTGTAATAGTGAGAAGAATAATTAGACGCTTTGTAATAAAAATAAAACCTTTATTCCATTCATTTAAAAAAAATGAATGTCAATAATTGTACAATTTCAAATAGGAATAAAATTCAGCAAATTTCATAAACAAAACTCAACTAGAAAGAAAGATTTTTGCAGTTTTGCCATTTGAGATGGAAATTATACTTGAGACTGTTTGTAAATATCGTAAGGTCCCAGAACTCTACCTGACAGTTGTTGAGTTGTTCCGCTTTTTTGACGGAAGAAACATACAAGTGTTGTTGTTGTCCCAGACACTCTTGTTGAGTTTCTGTATAAAATTATTTCCAGCTCACCTGAGCTCATTGTTATGTTTTGTATGTTTGTTACACATGTTGAAAATAGCTCATTGAGCTAATGTTTCTTGTTATCATAGACCTGACTTTAAATAAAGAATCTTGTATGTTTGTATCTTGTGTCTTGCATACATTACTCTTGTATACCATATACCTTTTGAAATATCTTCTACCCAAAATGGGTAGGCAGAACAGTTTTAAATATTATATAATAGATCTTATGCTTTGTTCTTACAGATGGCTGCATCGTTAAGTTCCCCATCAAGTCGCCAAAGTACTATGAGTTCTAGCGGCTCTGTCGACCTTCTCTCGTATCAAGACAGCCTCGAAAATGTGCTCACATGGCTGCTTGAAGCAGAAGAGGTCATTGAAAAACAAAAACCAATCGGAGAGGATGTTACAGTAGTGAAGAAACAGTTCTCTGAACATGAGGTGAGTTTTGAGAAATTTCATGATTATCGATATTAACTTCGGGTTGTAGGTATAAACTCAATAAAGTTTAATGTCAAGGTCTATCAATTTGAATAAATATTTTAGTTTATACTTATTTAATTTAGCTTGTTAAAACAGTTAAAGAATCATTACTGCATTTTTTTCCATGTCAATTATGCTAGACTATCACTACCACCAAGTCAGCACAATGGAAAAAATGAAATGACCTGATTGTTGAGGGCAAGGTTCACTTATCCAAATATTGAATCATTTTAACATGATTTTATCTAATAGGATTTCATGTTGGAACTTAAGCAAATCACCTAAAGACATTATTGCTGCGGTGACGGAAAATACATTATTGTCGTTACAAGGTCAAAACTAAAGTTCACATATCTAAACATATGACCATTTAGACCTTACTTTATTTGAAAGGAATTTATGCTGGAACTAACGAGACACCAAGACAGTATTGGCGCGGTGTTACGTGACGGAAATGACCTCATAGTGGAGGGCAAGGTCAAGGCGGAAGAGGAACAAGAAATTCGAGTTCAGATGGGGCTGCTCAATAATCGATGGGAGGAACTGAGATTGAAGGCGTTAGAACGACAGAGCAAGTGAGTTGTAGTGGATGTTGAGTATTGCATTTAAACGTATTAAAATTCAGTAATAATATACAGTCCAACCCTGTTGACTCAACTCTCAGGGACCATCGAAAATACCTCGAGTCTCGGGTATTTTGAGTCAAGCAGGAATGCTTACCTTCAGTATATTCCAGTATTAAGAAATCGGTCCTTTTCATCCAGTTCAAGCCAACCAGGAAATCGAGCCAAGCAAGTTTAAGCCAGAGGGTTGTATAATAAAAATTCTGCACGTATAATCCAATTTTCTTAAATGGCCTGAGTGTATTGGACAATTGACTTGATGCCGAACAATCCTTTTATTAATATTCATAACTGTACCAATGGAGAGACTTACTAGTCAAATAATAAGCTTTGACATACAAATACAAATGGGCTTTAATATATTCTTTTGTAAAACAAAACGGTGAATTGTTGAGGGCCGTCATAATACGATTTAGTGGCATATCAATATACAGTCGAAACTCGTTGGCTTGATATCCCATCGACCAGCCATAATTCTTCGAGCCTCGTGAATATAGAGCCAAGCGGTAATGCCTACAAAGAGTTAATCATTTACATCCAGTATGAGCCAAACGATATTGAGCCAATGGGTTTTGTACTAAAATAAAAGAATCACATCATTTGAAAGCATTATTTTAATTTTTCTTTGCAGGCTTCAAATTACCCTGATGTCGCTACAACAAAAACAGTTAGATGAACTAGCAACCTGGCTGACCCAGATGGAAGCTCGGATCAGTGTCGCTGGGAAGCTTGGTTCAGATCTCGCACAAGTCAGACGGCAGATTGAGGACCATAAAAAACTTCAGGAGGAACTTGATCATCAACAGAAGAAGGTCGACAGTCTGCAGAACATGGTGGTTGTCGTGGACGATAATAATACAGAGTCTGGTGAGTGTTGGGTTATACTTGAATAATTTCAAGTCATTTTAATCAGTTTCTTGGTCTTAATTAAAAATGGGTTATACTAGGTTGTTTAACACACATTTTAGCACACAATTAGTTTAGATGATGAAGACAAGTAATTTGAGTCTTATGGACAGGACTACCAGATATTGACTTGAATGTGTACATTATTGAAGCATTGAAGAAAAGAAGAAAAGTAAATAATCATAGCAAAAGAAAATTTGTTGCTGTCATTTTTCTTATTGACATCATGCCTTCATTGTAATAGCTACCCCAAAATTCATGGCATTTAATATATCATACAATATTATATAAGTTATATCATGTTATATTCTCACAAAACTGCCATGTACCCGTAGTTACAGTTTTATGAATATTTCAAGCAAATCCAGTCCCTTAAGGGCTGCAATATTAGAGCAAATTAAAAAAAAATACTAAGGAAAATCTATAATTTACTTTGTTCCTCAAGCTTTTATACAATGTTATAACTCTTCTTTCAGCATGCGAAGCTATGGAAACTCAGCTTCAGTCCCTCGGCAAGCGATGGGCGGCAATTTGCCACTGGACGGAAGAACAATGGCTGCTGTTACAACAAGTTCTACTGAAGTGGCAGGCATTTTCAGACGATCGGGCGACGTTTGCCGAATGGTTGTCGGATCGCGAAGTGTGGATAGAAAGGATGCAGAAGGAAGACTTGTCGGATACAAACGTCGCTGTGAAGCAGGTTCAAGAACTGAAGGTAGGAGGAAGTCATGTGGTTATCATGGTTATAACAATGGGCCGATTTTTCAGAATGTTGTTAAAGTACACAACTTGTTTAACCAAATTGTTGTTAAAATTTAAACGTTAAATATTTTAAATATAATTAAACTATTACAACTGAAACCGTTATGCAAATCGTGTTGAAAGTACAGCAGATCACAAGTGTTTCCATTGAACTTCAAGAATAGTAAATTAGAAATTGAACAATGATAAAGTAAACAACCTTAACTTTAACAGAGATTTGAACAAACAGTCAAATGTTTGTCTGCATTCTGTCTTGCAATGTTTTGTGTTAAGGTTATACTGGTCACCTCAGCTGTGACAAGCAATCAGATTGAAATATTTAACACTTCTGCGGCACCATAAGAAGGTCCCCATTTCTCAAAAATCATTAGTGTAACACCCTTAAGTATCATTTAGCCAAAACAGTTTCATTAACTTGATTTTACAAAAAACCCATATTAAATCTTATTTTCCTTAACACTTCAATAGGAGAATGGTTCACATTTCATACTTAAAGGAGAATAATGTGCTTAAGAGCTTAATCCAATTAAAGACTAAAAATTGTTAAAGAAAATGGGGCTCGAGTGTAGTGAATTTAAAACCTGGTGAAATATTATTTTATTGATGTTTGGCAATGATAAAATAATGACGTCATCAAATTTAAACCAGACAAATTTGCCCGAAATTAAAGTGTTGAGAAGACCTTGGGGAAATTCAAACTATTTTCAGTTTTTATATAGATGAATATTAGCTGTCATGAAAATGAAATATTTGTTGTTTACATTTAAGACCATTGAGCGTGATATGGTGACGCAGGTTCAGAAGTTTGAAGATTTATATGAGACTGGTCAGCAGATCGTCCTGTGTGTTAATAATGAAGAAGCGGTGAAGACGATATCGACCGATCTTGAGATGTTTCAGGAACGGTGGAAACTACTGGTGGAAAATATGGAGATACAGAGTAAACAGGTATTGTGGGGTTAAGATTGATGTTCATGATGATTACTGCCCCGCAAGGTGTTGTCTGTACATCCAGTCTTTTTCTGTTTTGAATTAATAAGCACAATAAACAGCATTGCAAAGCATATTTTATGTTATTGTTGGCCATATTGATATACTTCCTTTGTCTTGTTTGATGAAAAATTGAATTGTGGGAATAAGCTTGATGTTCATGATGATTATTGCCCTGAAAAGGGAAGTGGCAGTCCATCCGGGCCAACCTAGAGGTGTTTAGGGGGTGTCATTTCATTAGGGTTAGGAGTTTATTATACCCCCCAAAACAAAGTTTGGGGGGGTATACTGGAATCGGGTTGTCCGTCTGTCTGTCCGTCCGTTTTTTTTTTTGTCCGGGATTCATCTTTGTCGTTATTGAACAAATCTTTTTCAAACTTTCAGATATTAATGGCCATGATGTAAACTTGCGCCTCTGTGAAATTGGTACGGGTCACATGACCCTGACCAGAGTTATCTCCCCTTGATGTGTTAAAGTAGGCAAAATAAGCCCTGTCCGGGGTTCATCTTTGTTATTATTCAACAAATCTTTATCAAACTTTCAGAAATTAATGGCCATGTTGTAAACTTTAGCCTCTGTGAATTTGGTACAGGTCACATGACCCTGACTGGAGTTATCTCCCCTTGATGTGTTAAAGTAGGCAAAATAAGCCCTGTCCGGGATTCATCTTTGTTATTATTCAACAAATCTTTATCAAACTTTCAGAAATTAATGGCCATGTTGTAAACTTTCGCCTCTGTGAATTTGGTACAGGTCACATGACCCTGACTGGAGTTATCTCCCCTTGTAGGCAAAATTAGCTTTGTCCGGCCTAACTCCAGGGCAAACAACCTAGACATGGAGGGGTGGGGGGTATTCGTTAGCCTATGGCTTACAGTTCTAGTTTGGTTATGTTTTCTATTGAACCAGACCATGTCGTGGCTAATTCTCAATATTATTTTTCTATATTTAGTATTTAAAAAAAAATCCTCTTCAATTTTTCAGATTGTTGGTCTTGGGTTGGAGCTAAGTGAAGTTCCTGAAGTATCGGAAGAAATGACAGTCAGCTCTGAAGCTCGTTTAGATGCTTCCACACCAAGCGACACAGGGATGAAACGCCCTCGGTTAGAATCACCCGCCAAACGACAGCTAGACTCGGAAATGGCTGAGCTCAATGAATGGTTCGAGAAAATCGAATCAGGACTGGAGTTGCTGGCTCAGGACGAGAGCACAGCAGGGGAAGATTCATTTACCCCCGAGGAACAGATGGTCCTGATTGAGGTCAGTGGTTGTTTGACCTATGCGCTGATTTTATTAAGCCTTTCTGTTAACATGATATTTTGTTGATATTATTTTTTTTTGCTTGATTGTGAAGAAAGTATAAGCTGATTTGAAATACTGTCAAAACCATTGGTTCGATAACCCAGGGACCAGCAAAAAAACTTTGAGCCTTGCGAATATCAAGCCAAGTGGGTATGCTTACATAGAGTAAAAAAAACAATTTGGTCCTTGACATCTAGTTTGAGCCAACTAGGAATTTGAGCCAATCCCTTCACAAAAAAGTGTGTTAAATGTGCCTTAAATGGGCTTTAAGCTGCATTAAAAGCAGCAGTATTGGCACCGTGTTTTAAGCGTATTTTTCATACAGAGTAAATTAAAAGCGATTTATCAAGCAAACAGGTTTCCACTGTACTTTGAAGACTGTTTTCTGGACAGAGATCAGTGCTGGTGACCACTTTTATACAATGAGAATGTGCCGAAATCAGGATCAAGCACATGATGCCTTATCTTTCATTGATGATGGCCAGTTGCAGTGTTTCTTCTTTCCTGTAGTTATTTGCGTTTGATTAATTTCTGACAATTTCCTTCTTTGAATTAATTCAGAACTTGTTTACCCTGGTATGGCTTTTCTTTTTGACAGTAAGAAAATGTTTTCCTCTGATTCTATATTTTAGAACATATAATATGGCTGTTTTTGGCATTTCATTTATCAAATGTCATTGGACGTATGCCATTATGGGATAATCCAGAATAATACTTGTTGATAGATTTGTTCGTTTACTCCAGCTTTGCTGATGATATGAACTTTTCTATGGGAAGGAATCCAGACATAAGACATTAATACTTATGCAAATAAGGCCTTACCAGAGTTAGGGCTATTCCTTTTATGCATTATAACCACCCACAATTATAGGAAGGCCGAATAAAGAAATTTTATAGGTGGAGGTTCCTGTCTCTTTGTGTCAAGCCTGCTCGTGTTGACCTCGACATGTCCCAACGACGGTTCTGTGTATATCCAAGGTTAAATGTCAAAATGAGTACTATTTATAGGACTGAACCTTGTCTGTGCTGTATCATTACTATGCATAATAGGATTTTCTTAAAACTTGCTATGGTGGTTCACCATGATATGGCGACAGGCATGTCACAGGTTCTGCGTGCGCGTTGATTGCTCCAGACCGAACAGTTAAGACAACAGAACAGATGGAGACAAAATTACACAATTAGACCACAAGTTAGACCTGAGACAAATTTAGGCAATGAAACAGACCTGAGACCAATTTAAAACAGTGATATCCTACTGAAAAATATGTATGTATCAAATTGTTTCCATTTATTATTCCAGGACAGTGAGAATGAGATAATTATGCAGACATCAACTGTTGAAAATGTCTTAGCCCTCGGAAAAACTGTACAAGAGGAACTTGAAAAGGGTAAAGAAATTTTTACTTAAAATATATTTGAAAAATACAGTTTAATAGCTGGCAGGTTCAGTTAGTCTTGAACATTTTCTTATTATAAGATTATGTACATAATGAAAGGGTCTCGCAGTATGAAAAATGCATGCATGTGCTCATAAATTTTCTTTTATTATTTGAAAATGTCAAGTTGATTTGGCAAAGGATGAAACCAGTCCTGTTGACCTTATTACGAATTTAATTATGATATAATATTATGAAAATAAAAAAATCCACCATTTCTGACTTATACTGCCATGTCATTTGTTAATTTTACTAGATCACTCATAGAAAAATAGTTTAAAGCGATGATTAAAAAAGAATTCTTTATGATGTAAAAAATAACATGGCAGGAGAATGGTTGATATTTCTTAATTTGATCACATATCATGTTGGATAATAAGACTTTTTACAATTTTATCTTTAACTGATAACACATTGTCAATGACATTTAATTCTTCACCATATTTTAAAGGAAAGAAAAATTTGTTATCATCGTTATTGGAACTTATAGACACCAGATGATACAATTGCAGAAAAAAAGAAAATTGTCAAAAACTTGCATAAAATTGATTTGTTGTGTACGACACATTGAATCTTGCTGACGTATCACATCGCTTAATGGACTAACACTGAAATTACACATGTATCTTTTGCAGTTTTTGCGTATTTTTAAAATTTCAAATCCCAGTTTATTTAAAAATAAATGTCAGTATAATTATGTATCTGTACTTATCACATGACTTCCAGATGCTAAATATACACACTTTAAACTAGGAAACCATTATGTGCTTATTAAAGGCTTGTCTTGTGAAAATAATGTATTTACCAATTTTGTTTTGCTTGTATTTATAGCTTACATTTATTTTCTTCCAGCTGGTGAGTCGGCAGATTCCGTTTCAACTACTGTCCAGAATTTGGAGCGGAGATGGAACGCAGTAAAAACGCTGCTGACGGGAACGAAAGTCATCGTTGAGAGCAATGTGAATACGAAAAAGTTTTATGATGAACTGAAGTCTTTGACAGAGTTAGTTACGACATATGAGAAATGGTTGACCGCCACGGAAATTATCGCCGAGGAAACACCTGATATAACCAGACAGATGGAGCAGTGCAAGGTTTTTTTAATTGTTGTTCTTTCTCTCTAAAGATTTGACAGCTAAAAAGTTTTTAGCAAGAAACTCACAATAGTTCATTTTAATATGATACTTTATCTTTACAATGTTAAAAAAATCAAATAAAAATTGAGACAGATGGTGAAATGCAAGGTTTTAAATTGTTATCCTTTTTTTTTAAGATTTGATAGTGATTTTTCTTTATCAAAAATCATACCGTTGTTCACTTTTATAAAATATGATATTATTTTATTTTATATGATGTAGATAAAACATTTAATTAAGAGTCGTAGGGAACAAAATTGTGCTTGCATTTAATGAATCTTGAGTTGTTTCTTCAAGTGCAGATAGAGGGGTGTGTTTGTTTCATTTATTTGTTCTAGAGTTCAAATGTTTAAGCAAGGCAATTCGTCTTAAACTTATATTAGTGATGAACTGCACGCTCTTGCATTTTGCTCCAAGAGCATACTTCTCATTCATTTTCTTCTTTGCAACAATTACATGTCATAATCAAAAAGAAGCACACAACATAAATTCAAAGTGTTAATTTTTTCACTTCAGGTGAAACTGAGAGCGATGCGTAGTCAGGAAGAACGAATCCAAAAGTTGTCTTCTCTTGCGAACAGTCTTTCCTCTTCTGATAACACAATACGCTACGATTTCGACACCTTCCATACCAGGTGGAAAAAAGTCCTTCAAAGAATAGGTGTGTATTAATAAATGTTCAGTTTCATATGGTTATGACTGCTTTAGTAGGCGAAATTTTGGTGTGCACTAGAATATGATAAAAAAAAAGTTTAATGGGGAATGTTTTAATGGCAGATTTCATTTCAGTTTTAAACATAGACATTTTGTGTTTCTAGCATTATGATTTGAAACTTTGATTTAGACTTAAAAGTTTTTTTGTTTTTTTTTGCTTTTTGAAGTTTAGTTAGCTATTGTAAATAAATGCACATGTATGAATCCTGATTAAAAATGTTATTTTTCGGCACTAATAAAGCTATATTTTTTGCCACTTTTTTACTGGTATTTTTGGTTCTTGCTTATTGCTTAATCAGTTATTTCAACTAAAACCAATACAAATTTGTATTTATACTGACTTTTGACTGTTAATTGATTTGCTGCATGGATTGTTAATTCTTCAGATGAACATGAGAGTAAGTATATTTTGAAAAATAACAAAAATAAAACATATTTTATGTCATAATTTAATTCCAGAAAGTAACGTATGTATATATAAGGCCATCCATAATTATTCTTTACCAACTGACAGGGTAGGGTCTGCGCCTATTTTGTACGTAGGGGGTCGGGTTACCCGAACCAAAAGTTTTTCTTAAAACCACATCTTTTCCTTCTTTTCTGTGTTAAAGGTACATTTTTTCTGCATATTAAGCACATTTTGATGAAAAGCAATATTTTGAGAAGGGTTAGGATATTTCACTTTGAATAAGAGATAATTTAAAACCTTATTAAATATCATTTTTTCCTACTTCAGAGGTAAATGTTTTAAGTAATGCATGATTTTGCTCATAATTTTGGACATGTACATTTTTTTCATGGATGGCCTTATTTATTTAAGTATTGTAAAGTAATTAATGTTGTTGTACATAACAATATCCCATTTCCGTTTATATCCCATTTCCGTTTTTAACAAGTAATTAATGGACTAACACTGAAATTATTTTGTAATTTTTTAAAATTTGCTGTAAATAATATTTCTTTGTATCCTAACTTCATTAACTTCACAAATAGAGGTAATTGTGTTCATTTGAAGGTAAGTTCACATCATGTTTACTCTAAAACAACTAAAAAAAATCAATTGAAATTGCATTATGCAGCCTCATTTGTTGTCATGAACAAATGTACATGTATGCCTATTGATGTTCCTTGCTCTACTAAGAAATATGACCCTGTATATTTTTCATGCACTATGATATAATTCAACATTTCTACTCATCTTGATACTGTATTGTAAATATGACAATTAAAATCGATCAGTATTCAATGGTAAAAATTTACATTGAAAATGGTATGTTTCGCAATAAAAGATAATGTCATTTAAACCATACTCTTTCCACCAGTATAATAGTCTAACAACTGAAAACAACATTTTGTACTGTACCCAACTTACTAAGTTTTTGAGTACCATAAAGTATGTTTGTTGTTAGTGAATGATATATGCCATTTTGTATTTTCGCCTTTAAATAGGGCAAAAAACACACAAAATCTGAACCTCCTGAAAACATGTGAAAGTAACAGTTGAACTGAAGGCGTAAAGCACCTAATTTGAGACTGAAAACCAGAAATAGTAATGGGATGGTTTTCTGACCTAGAGTTCCAAGGTGCCATTTATCGTTAAAAGTGTGTGGCATAATTTCATATTTTGTGCCTGAAAGGGCAGAAAATACAACAAGTTACTTTTTTCGCCTTTTTTTGCATACACAGACAACTGGATATCTAAATGCACATGTACAAACATTTACAATGGGGGGAAGGTTTACATGCATGCCTTCAAGAGGGCGAAAAAGGCAATCAATGACACTCACAAACACAGCCTTTAAATTCAGTTAGGTGGGATTTTGCTTCGGCGTAAAAAAATTGTCATTATCCCTGACAAAGATTGCCACCTTTGTGTACATGTACCTTCAGAACATAATTATGACACTTACGGCTTCTGATAGATAGAACCTTATATGAAGCCATTGTTATCTTATGCACAATCTAATCTTATCCAAGTCCTTAATTCTTAAGCATGACTAGAATTCTATCTCTGAGTAACCTTGCATGGTAATTACCTACATGTATGAGTATGGTAAACAAAAACATTGAAGACTATTGATGGACAAAAATGCTGCTATATCAAGTCAAAAGGATTTGCGTTTGCATTACAAATTCACATAGTGCATTTATGTAAATGTCACTATTAGGGAACCAGCTGCGTTCACATGCTACACTTAACACCGTGAATAATGAAAATGTTACAATTATTCATTGCTTCAAAAACATAAAATGTTTAATTTAATCGCAAACAGGAGTATAATTATTTGGGATTGAAAATTGTTACAAACCCATTTTACTAAAATCTGTATTTTAAAACAGATCTGCATGGTTTGTAGCGTGATTGCAGATTCAAGCTTTTCTGTAATTACCCGTGTTTTGTTTTCCAGGCGAACGTCAAGGTCATCTTTCTGAGGCCCTGGATCGCATACCCCCGAGAGCATACCTGGAGGCTATGGAGGCCCTGCTCAAGTGGCTTACTAACAACCTCGATGTGTTACAGTCTGAGAAATTCACTGTCAACAACCTTCTGACAATGGAGAAGCAGCTAAAACAGTTTAATGTAAGTTGTGGTCCTTGACAAAGTTTGATACAGTTGCTTCAGATTTGACCTTTGAATCATCAAAATTGATCAAATTGAAATTTAAAGTCTGCTCTTTTATCCCAGCTGTTCTTATTCAACCTATACCAAACTTGCCGAAAATGGATCACAAGCCATACCAAATGTCATGATACTTGATTGAGTTTTGTCCTTTTAGCTATCACAATTTGACCATTTTAAGTTTGTTCACTTTCTCATTTGCGCAGCTTGTTTCAATATTTACCAAATTTGATAAAGTTTTATAATCAGCCAGACCTGCAGCTCTTGTACCAGGTTTGAAAGAGTTTTCTTTCTTTTCATCTATACATTTCCTCGCATATTGGTATCAAGAAGGAGGAGCCTACATATGATATAACTATCAGATAAATAACAACGCTGTTAACTTCTACAACACACTACTTATTGACTGTCATGAAACAAAACAGTTATATCACCAACTTCCTCTTGACCTTGCGCTGATGTGTTTGTGTATAATTTTGATATCTTTGGTTGTTGGTGCAGTGAACATTACTAAATGGTTTGTTTAAGTAAAGTTTATTTAGAAAATAAAATTAATAATTTTATTTACAATATCTTCACCACAGACACTGAATGAAGATCTCCAGGAACAAAGAAGCAGCCGCGATTACTTGACGAAAACTGGAAATGACCTCATTATGAAAGCACCCTCTAGCGTTAAGGCTGCGCAACTGGAAAGTGACCTTAAGACTCTTAATAATAAGTGGAACACAGTTTCCATGGCCATGGAAACTAGGATTCAGGAATTGGAAAGTGCCATAGAGCAGCTGCGGGAATATGATGTAAGTGTACATGTAGTTGTGTGACCTATACAGAAATTAGAAAAATGTTTAGATATGCATATCAATCCGGGGTTCACCCTGCATAAATTTTTAAACGTACACCATTATTTTACTTTCGTGAGCTGTCTTACAACTGTGCAGATCTTTCATTAGTTTAAACTCAGTATGTTATATGTGCTGGGAGTATAAGGATTGTCCTTTGACAGCCTTGGAAACTTTTATAGAATACAGTAATAAAAGGTCCATTTGAAAACATTCAGTGTAGTTACAACAAACTTTAACCTAAATAATGCATGTATATACTCCTGTATAATAATTCATGTATATAGTGCTTATGAAAGCCTTCGATTTTTATTTCCTGATTTCCATATTAAAGCACTTGCAATTTAAGGGGTTGTTATATTAGCCTTGGCCTACTAGAGAGAGTGTAGTTTCTTTGCACTGGTTAAGAATTTGATTCTAATACAAATTTTACTTTTAATCTTAAAACAGACTCTTCGGGATGGTTTTCGAACCTGGATGACAGAAATGGACATTTTTCTGCATGCCGAAGATCCGACCAAGGGCGACCTTCCGACTTTAAAAGCTCAGCTGGCTGAGAGTGCAGGCGTGCAGAATGATATCCTTACCCTCCAGAAAAACATGGACCAGATTAATCACTTATATAGAGGCTTATCGATAAATATCGACTCGGCGTTCGAAGCAAAACTTTCGCAAGAGGTTGAAGAGGTTAACACAAACTGGAATAAGGTGTTAATGTTAGCAGAGCAGCAGCGTCAACGATTGAAAGGCTCGTTAGATTCGAGTCAGGAAGTTTATCGTGAGATTAATAAGATAATCGCATGGCTGGAGCCGTTGAAGGAAGAGATTTCCAATAAGGATTACTCGGTGGAAAGTTTAAATGATCTTCAAGTGAAATATAAGAAATTTAAGGTAAGCTACACAATCCTATTTCTATAATCTAAAGACGATACAGGCTCTGTTTCAATTAAGATAAAAAAGGTTTAAATAGTAAGTATCCAAGCATTACCCAGTTTTTGGTGTAAACTGCTTTTAAAAAAAAATACATGAAGGACATTTATTATTGTGTAGATTCTGTCCATAACATTACGGGTCCTTGAGCCCTTAAGCAGCATTAGGTTAATGACCGACGTCTAGATAGGTAAATTATTTTGGAGTGTCGTAAAATAATAATTGTCATGGTCTGTCTGTGCTATCTCTTGGCTAATTATTAAGGAATGAGACTTGGGTTCTTCAAATGAGGATTTTTTTACAAAAAAAAATCGAAATTGCAAAGTAACACAACTATAACACATTTTAAGATTTAAACAAGTAAAAATGTAAAGTTGTCAAATAAATACAAAGAATTTCATTAATTTTTTATCTGCATTCTTGTGACACCATTTTTAGAAATACCTCAGTTATTTTGGGTCGGAATTCGGTCAATAATCTACGAAAAATATATTCTTTTTAGGGTGGGAAGTTGAGCCAAAAGTCAGCCACTTAGTCATTAGAAAGACAGCCCTGTTTGATGACGATATTGAAGAAACAAGTTTCAATTGATTAAGCCATACTGCAATATGTATGATAGTTATAAGACTTGATATCTAAAAAATCAGCACAAACATTTGCGAATAATACAGTAATTTCATGAATACATTATTATCCCATCATTTACATGATTATTTCATAGTAATAGTTTGATGTAGACAATTTATATTAAAAACAAGTTTCTGGTTTATTTTAATCACAGGGGTTACGAAGCGACATGTTAGACCGAGAAGGGGAGGTTACTCAACTGACTGACACGGCCAACGAGATGTTATCGAAAGCTCCATCAGGGAGTCTGCAGGATTTGGCGCGTTCTCTCATGCGAATGAACACGTTGTGGTCGCATACCCTTCAGCGGGTGGAGCATTACCACAGGCTGTTTTTGTCGTCTGATCAAACTTGGCGGCAATTTAAGAGTATGTATAGATGTTGTGAGGTGGACACTATTTTCTTGCAGTAATCATATAAGTGATTGAAAGTAGCACATGCCCCAAGCCCGAATAGCAACAGGACTGGTATTCAATATTGGTCTTAATTGGATCTCAGAACGATGTAGCTAATTGGATTAATTACTTGTTATTTATAACTGACCAATACAGTGAATGGAGTCAATGATGTATGACCGTAAGATTAACTTAAATTGCATATTGAATACATCCCCTGGGCTTTTAATTTTTGGGTGTCTTCTCATGATTATATTAAATACTGGCTTGTTGGACTGTTGAATATAATCTTATTATAATATGGACACAAAGCGCAAGACAACCTTGAATTGCACGACTGTCGTTGACTACTAAATAATGATGTTTATGATAATGATGTTGCTTTTTCCTTCAAAATCATTTATTTAGTGTATTAAAATACTGTTTATTTATCATCATTTATTAAAAATTTCAATGATGTTTTGAAAGATATGAGGGATATTTTTTTTTTTAAATTACTTCCCTTTAATTATGAATTTCAAATTCTCAACAGACCTTATGTATGTTAGGCTGAAAATATAACACATATCACAATAAATAATATTTATAGTTTGTAATTTTATCTACCTGAAACATTGCTCTATTTTTATAGACATTTTACTTTATCCTTGGATACAGTAGTAAGTTAAAGGTATAAATTATGCATGTTGGCATAATGAGATAATCTAGCGTGTGAGTAGAGCAATCTACAATATAACGATGGGTGCTAATTTATATATTTTTGTGACCCCTTGCGGTCATCAAGGCATGTGAGCCCCTTGGGGATCACTCTTGGAGGGGCAATGGTAATGGCCCGCAGGGTTAAAAAAATATATATAATTGAAAATGAAGAAAAAACTGGCATCATTTAACATGAATCTAAATTGTTATGACCCCTAACCGGTTTTAAGCATGTTGGAATCTTTAGGGAGATTACTTTTGAAGGCGTTTTGGTATGGGCCTGTTATTTTGAAATAATTGAGAATTTTGGGATCATATTTCTATGTTTTAACTGACTTGGCCATTTTGGACCGAAATTGGAAAAAAAGGATAAACTTTAAGACCAATTTGTTAGCCATTTTTTTTGTGACTGAAATTGACATGCAAAGTCCAAATGGGTCCAGACCAGCCAATGTCAGTTTTGGGAAGCCTTGTCCATATTGCCAATTAGGGAAAAAAAATAAGACACCGAGTGTTAAATCTAACGGGAAAGACGTAATTTAGCACATAGTTCTATACAGTCATTTTGCACATAATTATATTTCGCACTTTCAATTTCATTTTAAATTTCAGATGCTTTAGATGAAGAAAGTCGTTACTTGGACAGACTGGAATCCAAAATGCGCCGATCCTCGTTGTCAAGTGCCGATGTTGAGGAAATCTCAGAACATATGGATGTAGGTTTTCAAGATAAATGGATTTAATTATTTTTAATATCAAATTTACATCGTTTAAAAAGTTCCACTGATTTGCGTAATTTTAAACTTATAATAAAATGGTCTAGGATTATGCTTTTCATGTTATTTATTTAAAAATCTTGCCTAGCTTGATTCTCAGTATAAGAATTTTTTTATTTTATCTTTTCTACCTCTAAACTTGGCCATAACTCAAGAAAATGTTCAAGACATTCAAATGAAACTTGGTTCACATGTTGCCAGAAAGAATACACAAAATCATGTATAAGCAAGGCCCATAACTCTGACCTATTGAGTAGTATGTTATACCTCTTTTTCGACTTTATATCATACGAGCATGGACGGTCACTCAGCGGCATGGTTTTAGATAGAAGTTTTGAGATTTGATGATTCAATTTTTACTTATCATACAGGACATGGAATCGTACCTTCGAGATCATACATCCGAGAATCGAGCTACAATCGAGGAATTGAAACAAGAAATGATTGTCAACAGTGTATTGTCCGACCTTGTCAAGTTGGAGTCGGACCAGTATGTCCGACGCCTGGAATCCCTTGAAAAACAGGTGTGTTTGACTGAAATTTTGATGAAAGTAAAGTATGATTTATCATAAGAATGTATTCTTATATGTTAAAGATATCATAAACATACACATACAATCAGCAGTCATTTTCCAAAATTAAGTATGTTACTGGCTTTATGATATAATAATTCTGAAATACTTTATTTTCATTGATTTTATTGAATATGCATATTGATTTTATTGAATATGCCTACTTTTTAATTATTCTTAAAACATGTGTTCTTTTCTTTTAGTTTGATTAGGAAAAATATTAATATTGACTTAAGATAAGAAATGACCTAAAGCAGGTATGCCTAAAGATGTTTTAACCAAGATTGTGAGTTTTGTACAGTTGTAATGATGTGTTTTTTTCTCAAGTCATTTTTAACGAATACAGTAGGAAGTACCTTGAAAAGAATAAGGATGAAATTGAAAACAATTTCAAAAGGGGTCTCAGCCCCTATACCCTGCTTTGGGCATGAATCCCTCATACTCAACAGACCTCCGGCTATTTTTCAAACTTGACAATAATCAGCTGTTATTGCCCCTGTACAATCTACCAATATGTCCTGATTGTAATGTGATGACTTAATTTTCGCAGACTTAAGCTTTGAGCATGAAACCTACTTCGGAATCTGTTTAAATCATTTTTTAAAAATGGAATTGCCATTTTAACTCAAAAAGCAATCCAGCACATGGAAACTACTGTTATTGCAAATGGCACAATAAAAAGACTTCCTTACAGTTTCTTTGATGTTGACATGGGACAATTTGAATAGTGTCTCTTTTCTCTCATTTAGGCGCGGGAAACAGTCAGACAGCTAGAAGCGGGAATCAATGAAGCCCAAGGTGTTGAGAGACGCTTGTTACAAGTCACACAGTGGATGTCGGAGGTGGATACGGAGCTTCAAAACCGTCTGGACGCCGATGTCCTGGCTGGAGATGTACCCGACGAGAGTGAGGTACCGTATTTTCTCGACTATAAGGCGATTCGCTTATAAGACGGCCCCCTAACTTTGCCCATGAAATCTGGTGCTTTTTGTTTCGACTCGCTTATAAGACGGGGTCAATTTTTAAGCAAATCTAAAATGCTAAAATTCTTCCTAATGTGTAAAAATGTTCAAGCTCAACGGACAATTATCGACTTTCGCGGTAACTGTTTTTGTTTTACTCAAAGAAAATGGCGGTCAACTGTGAGCTATCTATTTGGAGGTAGGTTAAAAATGAGTACATAAGTTTGCAGGACAGATCGTTACTTATCGGAATTGTAATAATTAATCAATAACAACATATGTTTGTTTTAGTTTTTTTTATTGAAGACACCAATGAAGTTCTTCGGCAAAATAAATGGCTTCAATAACATAACTGCGAAGCCGAGGCACGAATAGGTGTTTGTTTAGCAATAATGCTTTAGGCAATATTGTCCCTTGATTGGCGACGAACATAAAGGATTCATATTCGCATTGTCATCCGTTTGCTTAATCTAATTGACAGTAAGGTACCTACATCATATTAAGAGTCCAATTTATTGATTTGATATATCTGTCAAACTAATTATACTGACACGCGCCATGAGAAAAAATGCAGATAAAACGGTACACTGTGTGACGTCAGAGCACGCGCGGTGAAGAGATTTCGTGTTGTTGTTTACTTAATTGCCCCATACTTGTATCAGCAGACGATATACTGGATAGACGAATACCCTATGTAAATTTTACTGATTTTGACTTGAATCTTTTTTTAATATTTTATCGACTCGCTTATAAGACGGGTCCCCTACTTTGGGGGTAAAAATCGGGACCCAATTTCCCCATCTTATAGTCGAGAAAATACGGTATGTGTTATTATGCAGCCATGGGGTGAGTTATCGAAGGCTCATTTTTGGCACACAGACTTTCCTAAATATTTAAGCTATTGTTATGTTATTTATGTATGCTAAATATAAACATTAATTAATGCAAGGGTGAATGATGTTATTTTCTTTTTCTCCAGACAGTTGAGAAATATTTTAAGAAATGTTGGAACAGATTGAAGAAAAAATTTTGTTTTGGCAATTTCTCATGAATTTGAGAAATTGTTTTTGTTTGTTTTCTCAAAGTGGCCGCAGCCTTCACCAGCGTTGATAATTATATTTCCTATGTTTAGCTTTTCATATAACAAAGTATGTGGTTAAAATGTTTTTGATAGTACGATATTTGGCCATGTTTTTTTTTTTTTATCAAATTCATGGGAGATTGCAATAAGGGCAAATATTTCATTGCACAATTTCTAAACTTTTTTTTTTAAAGTTGTTGGAAATATTTTGTAGAAATAAAGCACATAGTGTTTATATTTGTATTCTGCCTGTATCTTTATCCAACAACTGGGGGCATGGATTACTCAAATATTGCAGATAGTTAACCCTTTATTGAAACGTCCAATACTAACGCGACGTGTATTAAACAGGTAAAATACTGAAATGTACAAACATAAGGTCTGAGAATCATTAACAGAGTAGAAATGATATAATCAGTTGCTTAATTATTACTTAACATTAAAAAATGCATATGTTGACATTAACAATTGAGCAAAATAGAATGAATTAACATGAAAAATACTGAACACTTGATTAAGTTTGACTAGAATATAAAAATAATTTGGTACAAACAAAATGAGGGCGAATCAGGTCATTTTAAGAAAATCGAGCGTAACTTCCTTTAACAGAATGCAATATTAGGCACATAATGTGATATATAATCTTGATGAGTCATTTGACAATAAAATGATAGAAACTTACACTGTAAATGGGCTAGAATGACGAATTTTGCAATAATCAAAGAAAGTTCGTAGAAAAACGTTTTCTTTCAGTAAGTACCATTTGACAAAAATGGAAGTGAACCTAAAAGTCGGAATGGATACCGAAATTAAACTTAACTTTCAATATAGATACAGAACAATTTTCCTTCTATAATGCTAAGATTTGATCAAAACATAGGTTTCAAGCATAATAAAACAATGTTCATATTTTACTCTCTCAATATGACGCTTTGTGACCTTATATAGATATCCCAAAATGATACAGTCTTTTTGATATACATATATGATTTTTTCTTTGTTATTTGGTCTCAAATATTGTTACAATTCTAAGTAAGGCCAATCATTCTGGATTTAATGATTGTTGAGTGATGTCCCTTGATGACAGACAAGTGTTGGGCATACCCTCGTAGGTCTTTGTGGCATGTGACTACTGTTGGTGCTATTTGTTACCACATTAAGATAATTTGTTATAATGAAAGTAAACAAATTCTTTATCGTTAAATACAGGTCTATGTGTGTTTTTGTTGGGTGTTTATCACTTAAAAGTTACTAAATATTTTTGTAATTTAAGCAAATGAAGGAAGAGTTTAGCCAACAAGAAGTCACGTTACGCGAGCTAGACGGTCAGGTAGAGGCCTACAGGTCCTCGGGTAGGCTAGAGGCCGGGCAGAGACTGGATTATCAGCTACAGAGAATTAAGGTACTGACTATTGACAAAAGAAATTAAGTAACAGTTTTATTAAAAAAACAAACTTTTTTTGATAATCAAGATATTTATATTTGTCTGTCTTATTTTTTTTGAAAGGCACTTTTATCAAAATTTTATTCATACATTTACAATTCCATTGTTACCACTGTGTGTATCACAACAATATTATAGTTGCACATAAAAAACATTAGAAGAAAATATCAATCTGAATTATATTGCTTCCCAAAAACAAAGCATATAAGATTAAAATGATTAAGAGATGTTCCAAAAAACCCGAAACAAACAATATTCTTTATACAAAGAGTTGAAGTGATCTATTTAAAGCTAGAGATATTACACAGGTCACAGATAATCATAATATTTATTTTGCTAAGTATTAACAAAAACATTTCAGTATCATTCAGTTTCATTAAAATATCTCCATCCTTGAATATGTTTTTTTGCTGTGGCCCAAGGAGTTCCCAGCCATCTTTGAGAATTGTTTGTTTGCTGTAGCCCAAAATGGTCTAGGCCATCCTTGAAAAAATGTTTTGCTGTAGCCTAAGGTGGTTAAGGCCATCCTTGAAAATTGATTGTTTGATAAAGCCCAAGTAGGTCAATGCCATTCTTGAAAATGATCAGTTTGCTGTATCCCAAGTAGGTCAAGGCCATACTTAAAAATGATTTTCTTTGATAATGCCCAAGTAGATCAAGGCCATTCTTTAAAATGGTTTGTTTGCTATATTCCATGTAGGTCAAGGCCATCCTTGATAACTGTTTGTTTGCTGTCCCAAGTAGGTAAAGGCCATCCTTGAAGATGATATGTTTGATAAATCCCAAGTAGGTCAAGGCCATCCTTTTAAATGGTTTGTTTGATAGTGTCAAATTTGGCAAGGCCATCCTTTAAAATTATTTTTTTGCTGTATTCCATGTAGGTCAAGGCCATCTTTGATAATTGTTTGTTTGCTGTCCCAATAGGTCAAGTCCATCCTTGATAATTGTTTGTTTGCAGTCCCAGGTAGGTCAAGGCCATCCTTGATAATTGTTTGTTGCTCAGGTTCAATGAGTAGCAAATATTGGATACTGTCAACACAAATAATAGTGCTTTCCCCTTTTACAATTTCTCATGTTAGATACTGTGGTTAAAAAATTAAGGTACTATCATCACTTTCAATGTTGTGTTTCTTTGTTCTGGTATGAAGATTGAAGGTACTTGTCTGATGAATTTAGGACACTCATGCATGAGAGATAGAATCATTCTCTGCATACGAAATATAACTACTTGGAGTGTACAAAAACAAATGTTGGCCAAACATCAGGAGTATTTATATCATAAAAGAAGTTTAAGAAATCAATATCATAGAAAATAGAATATGCTGCATTCTAATGGCTAAGTGCTCTTAGATAAACTGCAATTTAATTGCTGTGTGCAGAAAATTGATGTTGTTTACTGTTCCAGCGCCAGATGACCGATCTCAACACAAAGTTCCAAAAGTTTCAGCGTCCTGCTGACTTTGAGCCAAAACAAAATCATGTGAAAAGAGAACTGAACAATATTCAGGACCGGATTTATATGCTAGAAGTTCGGGGAGAGGATACGGAGAATTTACATACTAAACATGAACTGTGCATGGTAGGTCTAAACTGGTTTTATTGTTTGATTTAAACGTATTTAGTTTAGTTTAAACATATTTATTTTACAGCTATTGTGAAACAAGTTATTACAACATTTTATTTATCACTCTCCTTGGCACGATTTTATGCAAGAGTGTGGTCTTTTGTTGTCGGGGAAACCGGAGCACCCAAAGAAAACCCACTTGTCCGGGTTGGTGACCACAGACCAAACTCACATGGGCCCAAGCCGGGAATAAAACCCAGGTTGCCTAGGTGAGAAGCCAGTGAACTAACCACTGTGCTAACTGGACAGCCTTATTTAAACATATTTAATTTATAATGATGGTTGAACTAAGAATTACAATATTATGACAATGATTCTCATTGACACATTTTATGCTGCGCAACATCTTAAACTGTGGTCTAGCACTGTGGGACAAACTGGAGTACCCAAAGAAAGGCACGGTTTGGTGATCACAAATGAAACGCACATAAGCCAGGCCGGGAATCAAATCTTGGTCACCTTAGCAAGTGCACTAACCATTGTGCCAACCAGACAACAACATTCTTTTTGTATTTAGTTGGATTCTAGGTAAAGCATCCAACACAAGTTTATGTTTTCCAACAAAATTACCAATAAAGTAATCAGAGCTGCCAAAATACTAATTCTAAAATTGTTATTCAATTTTATTTTCAAATGCTTGAAATTGAGCGTTATTTACATGCAATGATAATTATGAATTTTTTATTGGTGGTAAAATATAAAAATAGCATCGATCATTCAGGGATGCAGCTGGACTTAATAAGATAAGAAGTTTCTTCTGGCATGAATAATACTAAAATAAATATTTTCTTGAAATCAAGTACAGGGCGTGCCAACAGTGCCTTTGTAAAACTTTGCTAAGGTTTATTACTGGTGATCATTTAAGTGTATCTGAGGCTCTTAAAAGTGAAAAGATATATAACAAAATTGAGATAGAAACTTCTTGGATGTATAATTTAAAACATTCTGTCTTAAAATAATAATACGTTTCACAGTTATAGTGTCTGAGTAAAACAATGAGGCTGTAATAATAAACCTCTCTTCTTGCTACGCTATATTCAGAGATTTTTTAGGAAGTTCTCAGGACTCAAGAAAGGTATATGGGGTATGGGGTCGGCAGAAATTCAATACTTGGCATTACTTGGTATGCAGACTCCCTATATAATTTTAAAATTATTTCGAACGCTGGATTCGGGTAAAAAATAAAGTTCTGGCACAAGGGAGGGGGGTGTTGGTATACCCTCCAAAAATGTTAAAAGAAAATACAGGAGTGCTCTGGCACAAGGGAGGGGGATGGGGGGTTTACCCTCCAGAAATGTAATTTTTATGAGTGCTTTTTCAGAAATTCTACACAACAATGAGTGAACTCAAGTCAGAGGTGGAATATGTGATTAAGACTGGCCGAGGGATGGTGGATAAACAACAGGTCGATTTCCCCGATCGATTAAGCAAACAGCTTGATGCCCTCAAACAACAGTACAACTCCATAGGAGCACAGGTTAAATATTGCTCATTGATTGATGCTTGCATTGATAGGACTTGGGCTTACTAACGCAATAAGAATAATGAATTTTTCAGGCAGTTTTTCAAACAATTGAGATCTGTTCTATTGTGGGTTATCTTGCATGACTTAATTGAAGGCATTGATGCCAAAATCAGCTGATTCTGAGACAAATTAAAATGTCAAAACGGTCAATCTTTTAGAGTACAGCTTTAAAGAACAAGTTATAGTGCAAATAAAACAATGATGTTTTTTTGTTCTGCTTTTCAGCACTGTTAGTTTTAATACTTTACAAAAGTTTTTTTTTTATGCATCTCAATACACAAATGTTCTATTTAATGTTATGTTTGTCTTTTTTCCTGTATAAAAAACCCTTCCTTTTGCTGATTATTAGTCATAGCCTTTGAACTAAAAGTTATATACATGTATTGGATAATATTACAAACATGTTAAGTATAGGTAAGTTGTTTGTCAATTTTGCATTAAACTTATACATTTCAATTGGGCTTGCCCAGCATATGCAGCTGAGAAACCACTCAAAATTGATCAAAATGCTTTACCTGCTTTGTGTTTGAAATTATATTTTGTCTACTGGCAAAGCCTTTGTTTCAATCAGCTGATCTACCTGACAATCGCAACACCTCAGCAATTTTCCATTGAATGCAACCTCCGATGTATACCTGTGCGTTAGTAGAAATAGCTCGCAAGATTGATAATAATCATATTAATAAAATGTTATGTTTTAACGTGTAAATTGTATTACTAATAAGTTCAAATTAATTCCCAGTGAAGTGTATTGTTGCATAAGTGTTAATAATACATAACAGTAAAGTCAATAGGTTTAACTGCTAAATTGTAATTAAATGCAATTAACAGTGTTGTTAAATGGAAAGATTTCCGACTTTGTAGACTGTCCATATACATCAGAAGTTGTTTATGAAAAAAAAAGGTGTTTTGATTGATTTTCTCGAGTGTCATGATTAAAATCAATAATTGCTGAGTTCTGAAAACTATTGTTTGGCTTATTTGGAATATACCGACATGCCGTTTGACAACATACTATTTTGAGCACTTAACATGTACATTGTAAACACACACGGTTGGCTTCTCCTGTGTTATAATTAGGAAAGTCGTATTTTCTAGGTGACGGAAGGGAAGACGAAGATAGAGAAAGCAATGAAGCTCACAAAGAAGCTGCGTAAAGAGGCGTCTGCGGTACATGACTTCATCTCGCGTAGCAACGAAGAACTGGATACTCGCATTCAGGCAAACAGTGTGGAGAATCGACACAAAGACCTGACTTTTGCCAAGGTATTGGGAAAAACTTATTATTTAAGATATTATCATTCAGTTTATGGTAACAATAAATTGAGGAAAAGTCTGCAACTTTTCTGTTTTTCAATATATTGTTTAATATATTTCAAAGAACTAAGCCTTAATTAAGTTCTGACAGCTTTCAAAATAAAATTGTTTGAGCATAAAACTTGGTACACTTGAAAGCTTATTTACCTAGCCTTCAATATCCATTTGTCTTATCTCTAGGCGACGCTTGAGGAAATGCTTCGTCGCAAGTCGTTGCTGGCGTCGATGCGCGAGCTGGTCCGACAGGTGGGCGAGATAACAGAAGATGGAGACGTAACAGAATTGCGCACAAACCTCGACAATCTTGTCAGGGAGTGGGACGAATTATCCTCGAGACTAACTTCCTGGATTCAGACTTTACAAGTAGGCATTCAAGGAGGGCTAAATAATTCTCAAACTTATTGTGCTATAAGTAGTATGCAATAAGTGGTGTGTGTGCATTTAAGGATTTAACACATTTTTCTTGCGTTTATGCTGTATGAACATAAAAGAGCATGTGAGCAAATTCCATGAAGGGTGCTAGTTCTTCTTCATCATTTGCTTGCTTGCCCTACTGTGTTCATACAGCATGAATGCAAGGAAAAATGCAATCAATACTTATATTTACATTTTAAATAATTGTTCATTAATATTAGAAATTAGCAGTATGTTCTGCAATTGAGTATTTGTTTTTAAAGAAGTGTAACCGACAGCATGCATTTGTATAAAAGAAGAGGTGATTTTTGTATCATCATAAATTATTAGTTAAATGACATCGCGCTAATCCAATTTAAGTGCAATATTAAATAAACAATCAAATCATAACACCTTGCTTGTTATACAAAATAATCAAGTTTTATCTACATGAAGGACTAGGCGAATGTAAATATAAGGCAAATGCTCTGCACATCTTCATGGTTAGCTATTATGATCATTCTTCACTAACAAACATGTAATTTCGAATTTGTAGAATTCAGCTGATTACAATATTTTAGTGTGATTCTCACATTATTTTTGGGCTTTGAGAAAGCACCTGATATCTTCATATTGCATTTGAAGCTGAAAGATTCTGTTTTTGCATTTATTAAGTACCGCCCATCTACCCCATCACCAGAATCAAAAGCCTGGATCCGTTCCTTTATGTTATATGAATCTCAACCATTTCAGGCGAGCACACCGATAAGTCCAGATGAGAAGTTCCAAGACTTCCAGAAAAAGTGTATGAAACTGAAGGAATGGTTAAGCCAAACCGATGCCGTCATACAAACACACACGTCTTTGCTGGAAGAACAACAGGCATCAGATTTCTGGATTGCTAAACTGCAGGTATATGCAGTCAGTTTCTTTGTCAAATTTCCTCATCAAAAGTGATGTCAGACTGAGGCCAGTCCAAGCTTCGATATCACAAAATACTCAAGTCAATTCTCAATCTTAATTCATGTTACCGCAAACGAGCATATACTGATTAAATAGCTTTTATGTTTTTTAATCTTTTTACAAGCATATTTTCTCATAGAATGTGTTGATGAAAACCTTTTGTCAGTAGTTCAAAGAAAAATTATTCTAGAGAAAAAAAAGCACATGATTTATTGCTCAAAAACAAGGAGTTGTACTGAAGGTTTTTTCTGACCTTGCAAAGAATAAAGAGCTTACTAACAGCCTTGATGTGTGAATGGGGACCCCAGCTGTAATGGTAGGTGATGGTAGATTTACATCAATGAGAATGCTTTTAAAAAACAGTCTCGTTTCTTTGCAGACCTTACAAAAGAATTGTAACGAGAAAACTAGCGACCTTGAAGAGGTACGAATGAACGCTCTAGCCATTATGGATGGTAGTGGGAGATATTCTGCCATGGTGGAACCGGAACTGTCACAGATTAACCAACAATGGGATGAACTCACCAAGACGCTTAAGGTTTGGTTAATTTGAGTTTGGTTTAAATGTTGTAGATTAGTTCAAATTTGCATTGTCTCTCTTTCATTGAATTTGGGTATAAACCATATTGATAATGTATTTGTAACAAAACGATGGTACAAATCACAACCAAAAACATTTTAGTTTCTCAAATATTATTAGCTTTTCTTTGTTTTTGAAGAAAACAAGGAAAGGTATTGAGGTATTGTCATTAAATGTGATTTTCACATTGACATTAAACATTATAATCAAATTTTACATCCAATTCAGGAGAAGATCTCGAAATGCCAAGAAATAGCTGCTGCAAAACAACATTCCCCTTCCCCACCACGCATGGTTGAACACACAGAGGTCAAAGTTGAAGTTTCTAAAAATACCATCACCAAGGCAACCTCCCCAGAGGTCATTTCTCCTAACAAGGTCAAATCCTTTGAGAATCAACAAGATGTTTCTGAGGTCATTTCACCTTTGATATTTTCTGAAGTTCATTTAGAGGTCAAGGGCACAAGTTCAGCTGGTGCAGTGCAAGAATCTAATGACCTAGGAAATGACCTTCACTCACCTTCACCTACTGTTGTCATGGAAATGAACTCAGTGACCTGTGTGTCACCCTTGACCTTTGCAGTAGACAATGTGGATGGCTCGCCTTCCAAGTTTCATTCTATTTATGAGAGTACGCTGGAAATGATAGAGACTTATCAACGAGAGCTAGTCAACTATGGGGAGATACAACCACATGATGTGAAAGGGGATTTGCAGGATAATGCCAAGGTAAGATTCTACTACTTTAAATAAAATTTGAAATTGTAGTTGTTGAAAATAGCACATGCCAGCAATCCCTGCACTGGTAAAATGCTCTCAAAGCTTGCTGAACTTATAGATTTTATATAGCAGGGCTTTTTGATAAATTTTGATGGCAAGCACTTTTATAAGACCGGCTTGTTCACCCAAAAAGTGTAAAATCAATGACTGTAATTGTACTCGATTTTTTAATATTTTATTAATTTCAACCAAACATAATCAAGTTATTGTCACACTATGCTTTGGCATCGTCAGCAGGAAGGTGCAAACATTTTAATAATAATTTTTATTCAAGTGTTGATAAGGATAAAAATAACTAAAACCAGATTATTTCTTACCATATACTGAACATTTTTTTTTTGAAGGCTTACTTAAAGAAGACTTGTTCACCTAAAACAAGATAACCCTTATTGTTCATTTCTTTTTGAATGCATATATTAATAATTCATTTAATATTTTTTTCCTTCTTTCAGCATCTTGACGAGAATATTCAAAACATGAGTGGGAAAGTTGAAAACCTGATAAGCCAAGGTGAGGTGTTGTCAAGGCAACTTGAAGACGATGATCCTTCAGAAAGTCTCCGAATTCAGGCTGAAGTTGAAACCCTGAAGGTAAGCTTATTGTAATATAGATGGTATTTGTTTATTTGAGTGAGATATCAATCTTATTTCATTGAGGGAGCACAGAAAGACGTATTCTTGCAGATAGCTCAGCCATGTGTGATTTTTCTGTGTTCACAATATGAATTCTGATCATTATCTTACTGAATCAATCATTTCTTCTTTTTATTTTATGCTAAGACCTTATTTGAAATGACATTTAAAAAAAAAGCCTGTTAACTGTTTTTGTGACCTTGTTTCATTCAGGAAGTCACAGACATCATTCATATTTTTATGCCCCGAAGATGAGCATATTAAAATTACACCATCCGTCCATCTGTCCGTCTGTGCCTGTGTCCGGCTAAACTTCTCAAGTCCGGGCTGTAACTTTCTCTTGTATTGAAAAGTTTTAAAATAACATGTGTTTGGCATATAAAGATGATGTGTCTCGTACAAGACCTGTGCTCCTACCTTTAAGTTTTAGGTTACACTTAGTGTTTGAATACTATGGAATGCTGCATATAAGGACATAAGAGTATATGTGGTCATGTCCGAGTTGGAACTTTCTCATGTATGGACAGATTTTAAAATAACTTGCCACATGTGTTTCACATACAGAGAAGATGTGTCGTGAGCAAGATCCATGTCCCTACCTCTAAGGTCAAGGTCACACTTAGTGTTTTAATACTATGAAATCCGGCAAATTAGACATAGAGTATAGGTGGTCGTGTCCAGGCTGTAACTTTTAATGTATGGACAGATTTTAAAATAACTTGACACATGTATTTGACATACCAAAACGGTTTGTCAAAAGAATTGTATAAAGGCACATCTGATGGCAGAGGTTTGAATCCCACCATGAAACTGTGACATACAGAACCTCAAAAATGTGCATTTTATATTTTATAAGCAAGAATGTGGACTTGTAACATAGGTTACAGCAGAGGAAATGTGTTCAAATTTGGTATTGTACCTAAATTACTTTCACAGGATGTATGGGAGACATTGAAATCACACACGGAACGAAAGCGTAAACTCCTCGTCGTGATTTTCCCACAGTGGTCCACCTTCGAAAAAACTGCACGAGACCTCGAAATGAACCTTGATGCGATGGAAACCAACATCAAAGTCGCGAATATCAACAAAGAAATTCATAAGGTACATTAGTTTAAAATGATTGAATATTTTTAAAGAGCTTAGCGTAACTAAATATTGTAATCAAATTGCTTGTGCTTATGTTTAAAGGGTAAAAAAAACACTTATTGTCAAAAATGTGTTATAAGTCACTGACTGTAATGACAATATTGGCTACATTGTTCAGGAGGACGTTGAAGTTAATTGTGTGAGCAATGTTGTAAATATAAATCATGTTAAAGTCAGGGAAAAGTCAGAGAATTGTTAAATTGGACAGGGAAATTTGGTATTGGGCAGGGAGAAGTCAGGGAAAATTCAAGGAATTATGATTTGTGGGAACCCTGAATTGAATGCTGCGGAAGTAACCTTGCAGAACCATAGATTTTAAATATCCATGGTAAGTATCTAATTGCAATCTTTGAGGTCAATTTTTAACATCTGTGACCTCTCTAAGATTAAGCAGCAATGGACTGATTGTTCAGAACTTTGTTAAAGTTAGCAACCATGTTAACATCATCGTTGTTAACTTTCAAATCTTTACTGCTCTGAAAGCTTAATGGATACACTTGTTATCTGCTGTATTTCTAACAAGACTTGAGCCAACTGTTAAGGTATGCTTGTTTATATTTGAATATAAAAGTGCATCCTAAAAAAAAATCACGATTTAAAGTTAAAAACGATGCTGTTAACCACAGTGTTAACTTTTACAAACTTTTGAATACTTGACCGAACGTCAATTACACTGCTGTTAACTTTCATGAAGTTCTGAACAATCTATCATGATTGCATGTTTAAAAAATGGCATCCGGGATAATAACGGTGGAAAAATGATTTTCAATTTCATACTCGCTCCCTATAGGAGGTATGTATATTTCGATGTTGTAAATGAAATAGATTTAAACTAGATGTACTACCTTAGTTATCATGTATGGTCACACTTCAACTTTGTTTCTGTTTGAAGTTTTGCACCCTTTCAAATTGTTTTTGATGCTACTCCTACACCACATTTTTTTCTTGCAAAAACTAACCTAGTGTCTAGCATGAATTTTAGTTGGGTGGTATGAAAATAACGTCATTACAAAACTCACATTACACTTTAATTATGAAATAAGGCACTTCCCGTTACTGTAATCACTAAATTCCATATATATCTATTATTTTGTCTTAAATGATTAACAAAGTAATTAAAGTAAAAACAGAAATTTGCTTCCAAAATAATCAATGATGAAGGTTTACTACCAAAATAACCATGCATGAAGGTAACGTACTATGTTAAAGAAGTAAAAAATCAACAGCAATTTTTAGCTTGTCTGTTTTTCAAGGGAAAAAAAACATTTAAGGTATAGACCTATATCCTTGATGCCATTGAAAGTGGCGGCGGCAGCATGGTTGAGCAAATGCTTCAATGTTGTCTGTAACTTGTAATGTGTACATAATTACCGGTATGTATTATCATAAAACTTGGTACACCTGTTCACCATAGAAATATGCATGTATGTAGAAAGACCCATAACTCTTGCTGAACCTTTATTGAGTTATGCCCCTTGATCAGTAGAGAAATTCAGAGGAGTGTTAGCGTCATTTATAATTGTGGTTCTCTTGTAAAACAGACATTTAGTATTCATAATATATTATTATGTAGATTGTGCATGTCCCCAGGGGTAGTGAGAATACAGAGCATGCCTTGTAATTAAACAATCACAGACATTAATAAATCAAGAACGTTTATGATTTCTGTCAGCACTAAAGGTATGCCAGAAATTGCTGTAAAGTTGTGCTTTTTCCCAATAGTCTATTTCATGGATTTCAGATTTCGATTTTTTGCCTGAAATTGCTGGACATTTGTGCTCTTTCACAATAGTCTCCTTCATGGATATTAAGTTATAATTCCAGTAATTGCTGTAAACTTGTGTTCTTTCCCAATAGTCTATTTCATGGATATCGATTTATGCCAGAAATTGCTGTAAACTTGTGCTATTTCCAAATTGTCTTTTTCACCTATATATAAATTATTGTCAGTAAACGTGTAAGATTTTGATCTTTCCAAATAGTCTTTTTTCGCAACTATTGATTTATGTCTGAAATTGCTTTAAATGTTTGCTCTTTCCCAAAAGTCTTTTTCATGGATATCGATTTATGTCAGTAAGTGAAGAAATTTTACCTGGGCTGAAGTTTTGTCAAATAAAAGCATTGGCACACTGTTTTTGATGAGCAGGTGGTGATGAGAATATGAAACACATTTCTCCCTGGCCTTAACTCAGTTCTCCTGAAATCTTACTACAGGTAACTCTTACTCTGGCCTCGAACTCATAATCAATCTACATACCAGCCATATTTGTTGTCATAAAATGGACATATTTTATCCCAATGATTGATCCAAAACAAAACAGAAGCAATTTTTCTGCTGTTGTTACCATGGCAACATAATTTGATACAGGTGAATTAAGATGGTTGTTATCCAGAATAACCTGTTCTGATGAATGTTTAATTGAAGCCAACCTAACTCCATTAGTTAATCTTCTTATACCTAGTTAGTGGTAATTTTATGAGTATTATAAGAAATTGAGTGAAAGTGAGTCTAATTTATCTACAGCTTGTAAATATAAGATGAAAGGTGATAACCCTTTTTATACCCGTGGTCGAAAATAGCACAAGTTGGCAAGCCCTGCACTCGTAAAATGTCTTTTGGGCTTGCTCAAATTCTGAATTTTATAAAGCAGGGCTTGTTCAAAAATTTGATGCCAAGCAAAAGAATTAAAATTCGAGCTTGTTCATCCAAAAGTCTAGTTTTGATGACTGTTATACTCATGTAGTAATAAAATTTGAAGTGAAAACAAACTACAATCAATATTACTTTGATCATATTTCTGTTCTTTCACTGAATAATATTTTTAGTTGTATCGTATTTACTATGAATATTCTTAAAAAATAGTAATGTGCAATACTTATTAGGACAGTTTTAAACTCTGAAGAAAAAAATTCAAAATTAATCAAAATTTAACAAAAAAAATAAATAAGTCTGATGAAAATTATTAATAATCTCAGTCCTTACGAGATGTTTTTCAATATTATTAAAAAAAATGATAAAAAAATATTATACAATCATGACTGTGTGCCCTTTAATTAAAACAAGTGCTGTCCAGGGCTTTTTCTATAGTACCCACGGGTCCAACTATCGGACCCATTCCCAAAGCAAAATATAAGATATTTTTCCCAATCTTCAGAAAAAAATCCCAATCAAAAAAAAAATGTAAAAATGTAAAATTTCCCAATTTCGGCATTTTAACGACGCAAAATTTCCCAAAATGCAGTCTGCGAAATAACTTTTCAGATGAACTTGCCCTTTCGGGCATCTCCCTGGCAATTTTAACTTGCCCGGACCAATTTTCACTTGCCCGAATAAATTTCAAATAAAATATAAGCAAAGATCACATCAGAATTGTCTTTGAAACGCTTGCATCGGACTGGTTTAAATCAAGCGTCCAATCGGCTTTCAATTTTATACGCATAGTTATAAGCGTCTATTGATTCGGACTGCGGAGTAAGTGTACCAGTCGATACAGACCGCGTAAAACGTCATCAAATTTAGCGACTTTTACAAAGTCGAGTAATACGTCATCAAATTTAGAGTATTTACTTTGTTTGTTGATTTTCGGATAAACGATTTCGTTCTCTTTTTTCACTTGCCCGATCGGGCAAGCAAATACGATTTTTTACTTGCCCGGCGGGATTTTTACTTGCCCCGGGCATCGGGCACATGGGTTATTTCGCAGACTGAAAATGTCTAGAGTCTTTTTCCCAAATTGGGCAGAAAAAGCCCTGCTGTCGTAATGCATTTAAGGCGGCATCAAACTTACCATTGGTATTGAATAATTTCATTTAGGTTTGACATATAGTGACTTATACTCTGTATATAGGAAGAGAGTATGAAGACCTTATTTGGCATTGCGTTTGGGGCCCCTAAAGTCAAGGTTACTGATACTAAAAATTGAAACACGGTTGGTATTGAATAATGAAGTTAGGGTTGACATATTGCAACAAAATTTTGTACATAGGAACAGTTTATGGAGACTTTTCATGGGGTTATTTTTTGGGCCCTTAAAGTCAAGGTTTAAACTGTTACTTTAAATAGAACAATGGTTTATTTTGAAGTACTTAAGATGGGGTTGACATATTGCCATTAAATTTGGTATATAGGGAGAGGGTATGGAGACCCTTCATGGTATTGTGTTTGGGTCCCCTAGGGTCAAGGTCAATGTCACTGTTAAATAAAATAAAACAAAACAGTTGTTACTTAAGTTAGGTTGACATATTGCAACCAAACTTGATATATAGGAAGAGTTTATGGAGACCTTTCATGGGATTGCATTTGGGGCCATTGGGTCAAGGCCAAGGTCATTGTTACTTCAAATAGAAAATTGGTTGGAACTGATTAACTTTAGTATGGGTTGACAAATTGCAACCAAACTTAGTATATAGGAAGAATTTATGGAGACCTTTCATGTGATAAATGTGTTTAGGACCATAAGAGTCAAGGTCAAGGTCAAGGTCACTTTTTTTGAAAAAAGTGGTTGAAACTAAAAAGCTTTAGTTTAAAGTGTTGACATATATATTGTGACCAATATTGGTGTATAGAAAGAGTTTAATGAAGGACTTTCATAGAATTGCTTTTTGGGCCACTATAGGGACATGGTAAAAGTCACTGTTACCTAAAATAGTTGAAACTGAATCGAACAAAGTAGGATGAAGTTCTTTAGTCAACTATTGAAATCTGGTTTTCATCGATCTATTGCTGACCTTTCTTGTTCACTTATATAATATCTTGTCCAAGGTAATGTGCTATTTCAGGATCTTTTATTTTTCACCTGAATCTGGTTTTTTAGGAAATAAAAGAGCTTACTAATTATCTGCTGATCAATTTTACAGGCCGGAAAATTGTTTTTAGACTTTCATTGCTTGAGATTAGAAGAGATGAATTATTACTCTGAAGACAGGTCTGATTTCTCTTGGTTGTTTTTTACCATAAAGTTTTTTGGCAGACGTTTTGCACAAATAGTGTAAGTGTTTATGCTCATGTCTCTGCCAATAGAATCGCAGTACAGATTCTGTATTAATCATTTAGAATGTTTTCTGATAAAAATGACTGCCAAAGTTCCATTGAGTCACTCACCGATTTTATCAAGTGGATCATTCAGAAATTTTGCACAAACACACCCTCTAGTATAGAAAAACTTGTTTGTGAGACCACATAAATAGTTATTATTTATTTTTGCTTTACTAAGTAAATCAAATCGGCAGACAGTCTGCCGCTGAGCAAGTGCCGATTGAATAGCTGAGTAATAAAGAAAAAATTAAACAGCAACGATAATGAAATTCTGAGGTGTTGTTATATAAGAAAAAAAGCATGCAATGTCACATGAGTTTCGCTTCTTTCTTGTCAATAATTGAAAGGATAATCTGTTTCAAGAATTGTCAGCATAAATCCCTTTGTAATGCTCTTGAATCTTTTGAAATTACAAATAAGTTCTCTAGTTTACCTGTGATGTATCGTCCCCTTACTGTAAAGGCATTTATTTTCCCAAGGATTTATTTTCTGCAGAATGACAGATATCTTGGCGTTGGGGAATTTGCAGGACTTCTAATGTTATATTTTCCTCTAAATTTCCATGAAATTTGTTCAGAAAAAAAACCTGCTGCTGCATTCATGAGCAGATTTAGAGCAGGGTGCATACTGCTATAATGTTGGCACGTTATACTCCCAAATCCTATGCCCCATAATATTGTTTAATATCGGCAATCAGACATACCTGTAGCAGGTCAAATAATTTGGGCGAAAGGATTTGCTTTTGTCAGCTAGTATAGCTCATTCATTTTTTTTTTCAAATTAGACAAAATGACAAGCAACTGCAGGCAAGCATTTATGGAATTAATACCACAGCAAAAAATGATGATTTAGCGGTAACTGTATATTGAAACAGCTGCACAATCTGCAGTTACACTTCATGTGATTTATTAGTTTTTTGTGTAAGAATGTATTTTTAGAAACTGCAAGTAAATTGAAACATCTTTCTGGAACTTTTAGCACTGACAGACAATTATGTAGCAATCTGTCAGTAGTTGATTCCATTGGCTTAGATCTGCATTCTGCATTTTGTTAAAATTAATGTTTTCAGCATTTTTACATAAAATATATGTTTTTATAGTCGTTTGACATTTTGTTTTACTTCTTCTGCTTGGGTGAGGGTACATACTGTAATAGTTCTGCATCAGTTTATTTTTTTAAGAAATAAAAGAAATACAAAAGTCTGGAATGACGTTGCCACAACCTTGCAGTAACATGTAACTGTCGAGATATTTGCACAATTTTTGAAAAACATATTAGAAATACAAATACATAATTATTATGATTTAACAGATTTTGAAAGTCTTATCACTCTGGCTCATGCATTTTATTGTTGAGTTATGTCCCTTGGTGAAAGGGGAGAAATGACATTACCCATGTGTGTATCATTCAAGGCCCATTACTCTGTCTTATGGATATAATTGTTGAGTTAATGCCCTTGGTTGACTGGAAAAATGACAATACCCATGTGTGTGGTATACAGGACCCATCACTGGCTCATATATATAATTGTTGAGTTATGTCCCTTGGTAAACTTGTTAAAATGACAATACCTATGTGTGTGGTATACAGGACCCATCACTCTGGCTCATGTTGTTTTATTGTGGAGTTATGTCCCTTGCTAAACTGGTAAAAATGACAATACCCATGTGTGTAGCATACAGGACCTATCACTCTGGTTCATGAATATAATTGTGGAGTGATGTCCCTTGTTAAACTGGTATAAATGAAAATACCCATGTGTGTAGCATACAGGACCTATCACTCTGGCTCATGTATATAATTGTTGAGTTATGTACCTTGCTAAGCTGGTAGAAATGAAAATACCCATGTGTGTATCATACAGGACCTTTCACTCTGGTTCATGGATATAATTTTTGAGTTATGTCCCTTGGAAAACGGGGAAAATGACAATACCCATGGGTGTAGCATACAGGACCCATCACTCTGGTTCATGTATATAATTGTTGAGTTATGTCCTTTGGTATATTGGTAAAAAAATCACAAGAACCTCGCAGATGATAGCTGTTGAAGCAAATTCAAATGTTCCTAGTTCACCCTGAGTTATGGCCCTTGCGTGAAATATTCTAGCATATCCTCATTGTAATAAGACAAAAAAATCTTCCTATACTCTGATAATATGAAGCTTTAAGGAAATTGAGCCCCAAATACAAAGCTAGTTTTCTGATACTCTGCTCCTTTAACCTTAATATAAAATTTTGATGCCTGGTGACCCAATACAATTTTAGCATCATTTGAAAAAATATTTATTTGCTTATTACAACTATGTTAAATAATAGACCGAAAGTAAAGAATACAATAAAATATTACATAATAATAATGGTATAACTTATGTACATGTTGCAAGTCCTATCACCCTGGTTCGCGATTGTATTTTGCTTGTTACTTTAGCTTAAATTGGATGTCCATTTTTGTAAATGAAATATGATGCAATCTTTGAAGATTAAAAAATCTTATTTGATGTATAATTTTCGGGTAATTTTTTATACATTCTTTTCCAGCACAAAAAACTATATTAAAAGATGTGAACATAATATTTGGTCACGACAATGAGGCATACAAAATTAACAAATTTGTTGATAAGACTAATCTTAAACTTACAAAAAAATGAGTTTAGATGCTTCAAAGTAACAAAAAGCCTGCAAAATATTAAGGCAATGTGTAACATAAAGCAAGAATATTATGCAGAAATATGCTTACAAGTTCTTGTTATGGCTTATTTTACATATGGAACACATCGTATGTAAAAAACTTTTTAAGTAGGTATGCTGTTAATAAATTAACAAGCATTTTTTTTTCTGTTATCTCTATGAACAAAGCATTCCTGGTTTAACTATAAACATTTTGTTTTGTTAGAAGTGTAAAGGTGTTAGTTTTTTGTTTTGTTTTTAAATCTTTTTTTACAAGGGAGATAATTTTTGTAAGAGCTAAGGGAAAAACTGTAGTGTGGAATAATGAGCTGAATTTTTTTTTAGATTTCTGTGAATACATTTATTACCAATGTTCCTGGATTATTAAAAGTTATTATAGATATAAATTGCGTATGTTTGTGAAAGAAGGATTGCCTGCCAATTTAACCTCTTCATTTGGAGGTAGATGAATACTCTCCAATACTCTTTAGTATGGAGGAAGCCATAGTATGGAAGGGGACTTCCTTTGGACAGGATATTAAACCTTCAAATACATTTGTCCTTCATAATAAAGCTTCTTTAGAATTCTTTCATCTTTTATTAGCTGTTATTTCTGCTGCATGCTAAATTAAAACATACAAATTTTGCAGTAGAAAATGATATATTAACATGTAAATGTATCGTTGTTTTTGTAATCAATAAAAGTTATATAAGTTTCATAGATTTTGAATCATAGAAATTTTATGTAAAGTTCAAAATAACAATTGCTTTATGTTCTTCAAATGATTCTGAGTTATTTCTAAATCAGTATTTAATTTAGATAAAAATATGTTAGTTTTATCATAGCATTACCCAATAAACCATTTTTGTTATGATAATGTACTTGAAGGTTTTATTAAATGTTCTACAAAGAATAGACAGTTTTATAATAAGTGTTTGAAGGAACACTGTATAACTCTGAAGACAATTGTTGGCTGTACACGTCAGAATTAACGTTGGTGCCAAGTGGGATATATAACTACCTGCCTGCGTTAAATGCCTGTGTTCCTTTGCATTAACACATTGCTTGGCCAGAGGAAGGGGGGAATAGTGTCATGAAAAGTGTCGTCTGCTACTCATGTATTCAAAGTGCTCTTCTGTGAAAAATGGTGCCTTTTAAATGCTGAAAAATTTTTAGTTTGTGGATTACAATAATTTGAGTTTTATTGTGCTGCTAGTGGTCTCGTTGACATTTTAGTCGACACCGAATATTGTTATTATTGAAGGAGGTTGATTTCGAACATTAATTGCATAAAATATTTCGTACTCTTTACAGAGGTAATTGGAATAATAAGAAATCAGGATATTTTGAATGGAATTCACATCTGGAACAAGGTGCAATGGGTGTTTATTGGTTAAGATATAGACATTATGAATGATTGGAACATGCATTGAAGTATATAGATTGTCTTCTTATAGGACCGTTTGATTGATGGCTTTACCATTGATGTTTGGAAATGGCTCACCTTAGAAATCGACAGGGTTGCGTTCTTTTTCCAAAACGTAAAGTGATTTCACAGTCATCCTGATAAATGCTTTCCGCCCTGTCAATGGGTATACATCAAAGCCTAATTATGACAAAAATGTTTCAAATGTTTTCCAAGCCAATGTCAGTTTCGAAAGTTTTTTGAAAATTAGCTAATTATCGTAAAATTATTTGTAAATGAAACCTGGTTTAAGAATTAGGAAATTGTCTTTTTCGGCGATTTTTTTTAGTTCATGATTGATGGATTGTCATTCTCCTAGGAAACTTTGTATTACATACAGGTGAAAAAAAAATGGTTGTGGTACATTTTGTATCAGCTTATTATTGTTGTGCATAATGATCAGGAAAAAAATAACGAAAGTGTTGCGAGGCGTGTTCAAATGAATCAAATAAGAAATTGAATAGCATGCAACATGTGCAAAAAACAGGATTTATCAGAGAAAAAAAGGGAAGATCAGGAAATTGCAGAAATCTGGAAATTCCCAACGTCCTTTGAGAGTTTATTCAGGTTTCGTTAATTGATTTAGTGACAGTGCACTGCACAAGGAATTGCAAATAGTTTTGGAAAGAAAAAACAGGTTGATGTAAATATCGGAAAGTAACGTGAGGTCCTGATTTGTTAGAATGAGCTGTTAATTGTATAAAGTTAAATTCAGGTGTGATGTGGATAAACTTTCAGTTTACATTGAATAAGTCTGTGAAAGAAAGACAGTGTTTTACGGAATTGAAAATACAAAAATATTGTATGCAATAATTTAATGATAAAGTATTTTTTTTGTGAATGGCAAAATAAATTTTATCATGAGTGTTAAATTTCCAGTTTAAAAAATTGAAAGGAATTTTTTTAATAGGGTTTGACTAGAATGACTTGTTCATTTGTAGTGATACTCATCACCAATGTAGGAACATTATCAAATATCACAAGTTGATTTCACAGTCATGTTGTATATTATGTACAAGAATTACATGAATTATGACCTCATGTATATCTAGGTGTTTATTAGAACTAAAATGCTACAACAATGGAGATACTGTGTTGGTTTGCTGATATAAACTGACTTAGCGAGCCCCTGAAGCTCATTGACTTTAAGATTCATTCCTGGGCAAATGTTACCTACCCAAGGGACACTATATTGCCCAAATTATTTGGGTCTATACAAAGTTAATCAGAGCTCTTGAAGTATGTGTTCCTCCAATTAACATTTTAAATGGTCACCTAAAGTGATCTTGAACAAATGGATTTTTGACCTCAAATTGTGAGTCACATTGTCTTGTGATTGGTTGGTTGGCACACAAGAACATTGGTTGGCTGGCACAGAAGACATTGGTTGGTTGGCACTTGTTTCCTGCCACCTTTGGGGCATTAATAAGCCATTTTGCACTTCTGATTGGTTGGCTGTGGCGTCCCCACCCCCAAAACCGGTGTAAAAATGGGTGGGGTCGGGGAGGAGCTGGTTTCCCTGGTGTCGGCCTTGACCCTTCTTCTGACCTTGCTGTTTCTCTGCATTATGGCGGGAATACTTGGCTTTGGTATTTTTGTACTAAGGAATGTAAGTATTGGGATTGAATATTTGCATGAATAATTAGATATGATAAAAACATTATAATATTTAATTGTTTTATTTCATGTTGATTAGATAACACTAAACCATGGTCACAAATTGTTAGGATGACGTGTCATTGACCTTACATTTGTGAAAAAATTCAAAAGAAAAAGTAAAAGATATTCTCATAGCCTTGCATGGTGTTGTTGTTGTTGTTGTCTGCGGGGGCAGCAGGGTTGGCGTGCAAAACAATTAATATTGGCAATTATACAAAAGCTTTAAAACATCAAAGATATTCATATGCATTTTAGTACAAATGTTATGTATGATTCGAGTACTTTTTAGATATTCATATGCATTTTAGCACAAATGTTATAGATGATACGAGTACTTTTTAAAGAGTACTCAGAACTCACTAGGGTGGTATATGCTCTGTACAAACTTAAGACTGTGAAAGTCATACAGTACAACTAGACTCTCGTAATCATTAAATAATATTTGTGACACAAGATTTATGTGGGAAATTGAAGGAGTATTTGGTATGCATGTGGGAGGGTTAGAGAGGGACTCCTAGGGATTTGCCTGGGGTGTGTGTGTGTGGGGGGGGGGGGGGGGGGCAGGGGGTAAGTTTAGTACACTCTCATTTAATAAAAAAAAGATAACTAGGCATTGTCTAATGCTGTAAATTCATTATCCTAAAAATAAATGCATTTTAGAATGTTTCTACAATCCTGAAAATGCCAAACCAACCTCTTGGATCTGTTGTAAGCACCATATGATAGATGGAAGCCATGCATGAATTAATTAAACCCTTGAGGAAAACAAGGAAATGCTCACTGGAAAAAGATTTATTAAGGTGTTTCATCCATCACCAGTTCATGAATTTCTGTTGATACTGTAAATTGTGTTTATTGTGTGTGGTCCTATTTTCACAATTCATGTTTAAGCCACAGTTACTTGGTATTTGGACTGCATTTTTGTCCAGTCGAGCTACCTGATTCGAGCGATTGGTCCCTAGGTTGATCTCTTGGGCTGAGAATCATAAAAAAAATGTGTTTTAGTACTCTATGATACACATTATAAACAAATAATCCACTTTTGGTCGTTAATATTACATATTAAATATTTTAAAATTTCATACAATTTTTATCATTCACAAGTTTTGAATTGACTCAAACTGATATATCATGAAATAAGCCCAGGAAAATTGACTCAAACTGATTTATCATGAATTAAGCTCTGGAAAATTGACTCAAACTGATATATCGTGAAATAAGCCCAGGAAAATTGACTCAAACTGATATATCATGAAATAAGCCCAGGAAAATTGACTCAAACTGATATATCATGAAATAAGCTCTGGAAAATTGACTCAAACTGATATATCGTGAAATAAGCCCAGGAAAATTGACTCAAACTGATATATCATGAAATAAGCCCAGGAAAATTGACTCAAACTGATATATCATGAAATAAGCTCTGGAAAATTGACTCAAATTGATATATCGTGAACTAAGCCCTGGAAAATTGACTCAAACCGATATTTTGTGAAATATTATTGGTCGTGGGAAATTGACTCAAACTGATATATCATTAACTAAGCCCTTGGAAATTAACTCAAACTGATATATCATGAAATAAGCCCTGGGAAATTGACTTAAACTCATATATATTGTGAAATAAGGCTTGGGAAAAAGACTTAAACTGATATTTTGTGAAATAAGCCCTGAGAAATTGATTCAAATTGATAAATCGTTAACAAATGGCTTCATGGCATTAACCAATTCATTATAAGGTTGAAGTTGGATCATGACCACCCACCATAATTACTTTAACTTTGTTTAACAGAAGAATATATTGAATCCATTTCAGGGCTATAAATCATGTGACTAGAAGTATTAAAATCTCCTCATTGGTTAAAAAATTAGCAGTTATATCATGGTAGTATATCAGCGTCATGTAACTTTAGGGTAATCCATGTCTTGTCTACCAAACTGACAATGACTTTCAGTTGTAGTTAAAGCAAAGTTGATGCAATTCATGCAAAAAAACTGAAATATTGGCCACAGCTCAGAAACAGTCTGTCAAGATAATTACTGTTGTAAAACAACATGTTGACAATGATTGTTACTTTGAAACAATGCTTAAGAATGAAATAATTAGGGAAGGTATGCTTTAGGTTGTCACAAAGTAAGCAGTTTTGGTTAGTCTGTTTTTCAGTAAAAACAGTTGAGGTATTGTCATTATGTTGGTGTTGTTGTGGGTTATGTTGGTGGTGTTGTGAGTGCTGTCGGCATTATGTTGTGGGTGCTGTAGGCGTTGGCATTCATTTTGGGTGCTGTTGGCATTACTTTGGGTGCTGTTGGCATTGTTGTAGGTGATGTTGGCATTGTTGTAGGTGCTGTTGGCATTGCTTTGGGTGCTGTTGGCATTGTTTTGGGTGCTGTTGGCATTGTTGTAGGTGCTGTTGGCATTGTTTTGGGTGCTGTTGGCATTGTTGTAGGTGCTGTTGGCATTGTTTTGGGTGCTGTTGGCATTGTTGTAGGTGCTATTGGCATTGTTTTGGGTGCTTTTGGCATTGTTGTAGGTGATGTTGGCATTGTTTAATGTGCTGGTGGCATTGTTTTGAGTGCTGTTGGCATTGTTTTTGGTGCTGCATTGTTTTGGGTGCTGTTGGCATTGTTATAGGTGCTGTTAGCATTGTTTTGGGTGCTGTTGGCATTGTTTTGGATGCTGTTGGCACTGTTTTTGGTGCTGTTGGCATTGTTTTGGGTGCTGTTGGCATTGTTTTGGGTGCTGCTGACATTGTTGTAGTTGCTATTGGCATTGCTTTGGGTGCTGTTGGCATTGTTTTGGGTGCTGTTGGCATTGTTTTGGGTGCTGTTGGCATTGTTTTGGGTGCTGTTGGCATTGTTGTAGATGCTGTTGGCATTGTTTTGGGTCTTGTTGGCATCATTGTAGGGCTGTTAGTGTTGTTGTGCAAAAGTCTTGAAATTTTGTGGACATAACTAAATAAATGTCCATTGTCGATAAAATCCAAATTTGTCCAGCGATTCTGTTTGCAGAGACATAAGAGAAAACACTGTATTCTAGCCTGAGCACAATTATGCCCAATTTTCTGTACATTATACACCAAATCAAAACTAAATTATTTAATCAGAATTTGTCCACCAATTCTATTGGCAGAGACATGAGAGGAAACACCAATAGAATCTGTCCAGCGATCCTTTTAGCAGAGACATGAGCGAAAACACTAAAACAAGTTGTTGAGTCATAGTACCATTTCTGAGGATTTTTTCTTGTTTCCATTGATATTTCCCATTTCTATAGCACTTCAAATAGCTTCCAGACCGATTCTTAGCTTAACCTGTTGCCAGTGTTTTGTGCCCTATAATGAAAGGATAATATCTGGTGTTGATTTAGCAATGAATACACCATTTACTAGTTATTGTTTTGAAAATTGGGTAGATTAGGTTAATTAGGGTGTATGTTTTTCATAGAATTATCCCTATGACCAACTATGCCGCCTTAGAATAAAGGATTTTAGATTCTTGCTATGCTTGTCTTGTCCTAAACCTTCGAGCGCCCAGACATTTGTTTTGGCCTTCAGCGATTTTTTTCTGAGATTTTTTTGCAAAATGTTGCCAAAATTCTAACATATTGTATATATTTTTTACTTATCTTTATCTAAGGCAGCTTTAAATAAATTGCTAGATTTGCATCCCTGCCCACCCCTTCTTTTTTTCTGCCGCCCCTAACAATTGACTCAAATAAAGATGTTGAACTGAGGGTCTATATTTTCATATACTGTCTGGGAATTGGGTATATTCGTACCAGCTAATGTCAATGTATAATATTCACATGTAAAAAAGGTGAATTATTAGGATTGTGTTCGTAGTTTGTCTAGAAACACATGTATACGTTCCATTATATTATGCAATAAGAAAGAGTACATTCACATATTCAACAGTGAAACAGTTAATTATGTAAGAAAGATAAAAAATAAAATGCCCGCACCCCCCCGCCACACTTTAAAAAAAATCAATGAAAATCTTGCAATTAATTTATTTTGGCCTAAATAAAACAAAACATAACTAAAGGTCTCATTGATGTTAATGAACTTAAAGACAGTTACGAAGCTTTGAGTTGTTTAAATTTATTCTGCCATATTTATTAGTAGCATGAAATGTTCTAACTGTGGAATTCCTTAATTAATTTTGAGAGCTATAATGCCACAAAGTCTGAGATATGAACTAAGTATTGTATAGCAAATATGATAAGGTATCTATCAGCAGGCAACAAAAACATATGTTTATGAAATTATATTTTCAAGTACCATAATTATTCTATTAATTGCCCATCCTATAATAATAGCCTACCTCCCAGTTTTCGGTCTGAAAACAACCATTTTGGGGGCAAAATCATGCAAAAACATTGCTTCCCTTTAATGCCCACCCCCCATTTTTTGAAAACAAACATACCTTTCGAACAACGAGTTTTCTGATACGACCTTACTTCACTTTTCTATCTTTACATCTGAATATTATAATGATGACTAATTTTTAATCTCGGACAAAGGCAATTGTCTCTAATTATCGCCCATCCCCTACTTTAAACATGGGTACAATTCTAATAAACGCCTGGGCAAATTAATAGAATAAATACGGTACATACTGATTGCACTCTTTAGCCATTTTGTTCACAGCCAGTAATTTTTTTGAACTGGAATATATATATAATAATCAAAAACAAAATGAGGTGTTAATCTCAATGCACATTTGTTTTCGGTATATTAAATATACCACAATACATTTCTTCATCTGTGAAATGCATTCTCTAGGTACAAGATGGTTAGGTCTATCAACAGTTTGCCAAATGTTCATAGGGTGTCCATTAAAAGAACTTTGAACTCAATTTTTTTCCAATATGCATCTGTTACTATGAAGTGCTCTGTTACCTCATAGGGTTAATGCTTAAGTTTGTGTGTCAATCATTATGCACCAAAGATGCACTGAAATGTTTCTTTGAAATGATTTTGTAACTGTTTAATATTGAACATTTTTCAATGCATACATATCTGCATTTCATTATTGCAATTTTAATCTACAAACATCTTAATTTATCAAGTGTCACTAAGAAAAATATGTAATACAGTTTTTGCAACAATTATCTACTCCCAGCTTAAGCTCAGTAAGGTAGACATCATTTCACTGTTAGGCACATTTATCACAGAGGTTGCAGGGTCAAATTCCATCAGGGATGTTTTTAAGTATATCATTATTAGTTTTCTGTTTCATGCAGGTGCCGAGCCAAAAGCTCTACTGCATTGTGAAAAATATGAGAAATATGTTATATAGCATGTGTTTTGAGTAATAGTTAGATGGCATGAAGTAAAATCTTAATGATAAAGTATAGCAATAGGAAGTGTAGCAAACTTATTGAGCCCTTCTGATTCATAAAGATTTTACTTCAGGTCATCTAACTGACTTAGAATACAACCTCATTGGCTGAAACATTGTCAATGCAAAATCTGACACATGACATACCTTTAAACACCAATGCAAGTTGAAATTCTTAATGATTAACCAATACTGAATGATAGCCTAGCCTTTTTGCAATTTCATTGGCTGAAAATGTAGGTTGTATAAATCTAATTTTAAATAGAATAGTTGTTAATATTCAGTATTAAACTTAGTCATGTATATTGTGTTGCCATAATGCATGATAGAATAACATCATAAGATGAAATAGATATGAAAGATTTTAGTGCACTGGTTTAGTAATTAACCGAACTAAGAGATAATAATTACAGTGGAGTTGAATGCCTTCCAACTCTCTGTCTAGATGATGTCATTTGATAGAAGGTTCTGAAGAAAAAAATGAAACTGATCTACTTTATTCATTTCCCATTCAAAAATGAAATTGGCCTTGAAAAGTGGTCATTTTGCATTATATCCATGAAAATAATAATTTTAAAAATCCATATGGTTTTTTTTGTTTAACTATTTTCAATGCTAGGTGCAGTTTTGGTTTAGTGTAATATTAGATAATTATAAAATTATTATTATCATTTCAGGCTTTTGATGTTCAAAACTTTTGTTACTTTTTCAGGCTTTTGAGGATGAATTAAAGCGACGCCAGCGTGACCTTGACACACTTCGCACCCAAGGTCAACCCCTTCAGGAACGAGGAGCGGGCGCCATTGTTGAGCCAGAGGTCAACCGTTTACAACGAAGATGGCAGGATGTAAACAACCAGGTTGCTATGATACAGTATCCTCCTGTTCCCATGGTAACAGACAATACTCAAAATCAGGTCACAAGAACTACATACACAGTCGTGCAATCCAGCGTGACTAGAGCAAGTTCGCCAAAATCGACCTCCCAGATTAAGGTGGAGATTCGCCGATTATCAGATCAAATTGCAGACATTAATCGACAGTTAACAGGGCCTGAACTTGGAGGCAAGAATTTCGATGAGTTTTCAAAGCAAGAAGATATTCTTCAAGTAAGTATTTTTGTATTTATATAAGAAATCATATTTCACAAAATTCTTTGCAAATAGTAATGTTGATGATCTAGAATAAAGCGCATTGTTTTTAGTCGCAGCTTCTCGTTGCAAAGAAGTCAGTTTTCGTTGTAGACATATTTTGTAGGCTGTAGCATGCATGCTTAATGACATACAGTTCTGAATTATGTTTGTTTATATTGCGTTATATATATTGTTCAATTCCCCTGCAAGTAATTATTCTAGTACCATTAAAAACTAGTCAATTTAGCAACATATTTATTCATTATTGTTACTAGCGATAATATTTGCATTGATCATTCGGGGTATTATACAGCATATTTCTCTGTGCTTACTTCTGTATGACTCCAAACATATGAAGTAATGGCATAACGCAGGGTGAAGATTCCCACAAACAATGGAGCCAATTAGCAGAACATACATCAAGTGTTTGTAGATCAGAGATGTAATTACTATTACAACATGTGCTTCAACACAGTTCTGACAGGCGCTTGGCAAATGTCACTAGAAATGCACAATATGGTGGAATAGTTAGGCCACATATGTTTCAAGGAAATTGGTCTTAGACTTGTAATCGTGTGATATGTCAGCCATTTGTTTTGTTTTGTCTGTGTTATGTATTTACAATTACAATATGCCTTCATACAACACAGTTCTGCCAAGTGCTTCAGCCAAATGCCATTGGAAATGCATAATATGGTGAAACAGTTGGGCCACATAGTTTGAGATATTGGTCAAGTTTTAAAACAAACAAATCCATTCATTAAAGTCTTGCATACAGAATAATCTGGCCATGTATATACAACTGTACTGTTGTTGGAATGTGTTAGGGTAAATACTTCATACTAAACACTATCTGGTTACATACCACTAAACATTGTAGTTCTTAGTTGGCATAACGTTGGTCTTGTTTCTGTCACATGTCGACTCCCTGCACTCATGTCATGTAATCAAGGTAGAAAAATGTTAGATACTTTGTGGTCAGAAAAACATATGGTTTGTATTAAATTGCAACTGTGTTCATGTGAAAGTTTGACTTGTGGTCATTTAATGCTTTTATAGGCGCCCAACAAAACCCCATCCCATTTAGTTTTGAGGGGTGTATTAGTTTCATATTAAATGAAAGGAGGAATTTACCTGATAATGAGGAAACATATACTTATACTTATTCCATACTCCCGGAATTACCTTACTAAATATTTCTCCAACAGAATTCCAAGTAACAAATAATATATCAAATACTTATTCCATACTCCACACATAACTTACGAAACGGAATTCCATGGAACAAATAATATATCATATACTAATACTCCATACTGCACACATAACTTAATTACATTTCTGAAACGGAATTCCATACTTGTAACAAATAATATAATTATTATCATATACTTACTCCATACTCCACATATAATCTACTCATTTCAGGAAAAAAATTCCATGTAAAAAAATCCACACATATCCTATTTATTTCACAATCAAAATGCCATATTTTTGTCTCGTTTATTTAGCTTCTAAATGCTTAAAAAGTTAGTTATACTTTCAGGGCATTCAGTGGCATAGGGTTAGTATCGCTCATATAACCTGATTGCTGATCTAGAGTTATATAACATTTACATGTTTTCCACTATTATATAGATACAATGTACATGTATATTCTAGAAACTTGTATTATATTACTTTATAGCTATTATATTCTCAATGTTTTTTAAATTGTGTACAAAATAAAAATGGTGCAGGTTAAATTCTTGAAATAAATTTTGCTGTTAAAGTCAATTAAAAAATTGTGGTATTTATTTATTAAGTTTTATTATGTCCATTGGGTGGGGACATTATAAGTTTCTTTGAAAATAATCGATTTTTTTAAGTGATTATATAATATATTTGAGTGATTGGTATTATATTTTTTTCTTTTTTTTATATCATACTTCATCTTGAATTTTTTTAAAGAAAATAAGAAAGTTACAAATTGAATTGTTTTTAATTAAGGTATACAGCAGCTTTTTTTTAAGCGCTGCAGCTTATAAACCTCTTCTACATTAAAGCAGCTAGCAATAAAGCTTTTACTGATTAGCTTGCGGTTTGGAGTTATTTTAATTAATTATTAAAAAGGCCTTCCTTTCCTTGGTATTTTGTTGACTTTTTAAATGAATTTACTTTTCCATATTTATTTTTCTGCTTAAAACTTCATATTTATCTTTCAGTAAGATTAGAAGTCTCTCCTTTTTCGTAATCTTTCCAAACAATAAAACTGATTATTTTTTGTTAACATTTCTGATGCAGCACTGTCTTTACCATGGCAACTTGATTCTATTTTTAGAAACAGTATTTTTGACCTTGACCGAATATGAAGGTCAATATCACATATTTTAGCATTAATTATTGAGAAAGGTTTTGTTTTTGTAATATATATATACCCTTTCACTATTTTCTTACTATCATGAAGGTATAAAATCGGTCTTTTATTTATAGATTAATTTTTCAGTTGCATATATCCCATAATTCTTTTAACAGGAAGTACAAAGAAGATTGGAAGAGGCCAAGGGTGGAATGGATCGATTGGATCGGGAAAAAGAGGATGTGTTTGCGCAATGTGAGGCGGATGAGAAAAAGCGTGTCCGAACCATGTTGGATGACCTTCACTCCTCATGGCAGGAAATCAATGACGCATACACAGATAGACATAGGTAAATGGACTGTGAAAAAAAATGATTAGTATAGATTTGCAGCGCTCTTTTTAGAGACTCTTTAAAGCAGGGACTGTTGTTACTGTCTTGAATTTATTAACCAGTTTGTCTGTTTTTCAGACAGTAAAAATTGAAGTGCTGTCATTATAAGCACATATGGGGCGTTGTTTGTGTCAGCAGCAATGTTGTCAGCTGCAAAAACTAACCTTGACCATAACTAAAAGATGCTCAAATGAAAATTGGTACAAATGTTGCTAGAGAAATTGCACACATGCGTAGCAAGTTCCGTAACTCTGGCTTTGAGAATACTTAGTTATGCCCCTTTTCATGAAAAGTCGACAACAAACAACAGACAAGTGTTAATATGCAAAAATTGTGATGTCATTGTTGTGTTTAGCATTATAGAACAGGACATTTTAAAGCTGCACTCTCACAGATTGACTATTTTAGCAACTTTTTTATTTTTTGTCTTTGAAAGAGCAATTTTTTTGCTTAAATATCTGCAAGCCAATGATATAAGATTGCTGACAAAAAATCAGATCGTAGATTAGTATATTTCCGTTCGAAAATTAATGATTTATGGCTTAAACCGTTACTAACGGTTACTGACGGTTTAAGAAAAATGCATAAAACATCATTTTTTGAACTTTTGAATGGACATGAAATAAATTATCTATAGAAGCTCTTTTATTTAAAGCAAATATATAATTTGGTGAATTGTTGGTATAAATAATGTTTCTTAAGTATCTGAAATTTAGTTTCCATCAAGTGAGTGGGATGAGAAACGTTTGCTTTTTGGAATTTTAAGAATTTTATTGTGATACATAATAGCATTAATGGATGGAAAGCTGAGGTGTATCAATTCACAAACATATAACATTTCCATTGTCACCCTGCAGTTTTCATTTCAAATAATGTTGTGAACGTCCGTCTTAACAAATTAAAATTTGTAATTAAATGAAACGGAAAAAGAATGCAAAGTTGTTTTAACAACTGGATAAAATTTCGTTATGAAAGTTCTTCTGTTGAATTATGTTACTTAATTGTAAAATTAGGCCTTTGTGTTGTAATATCCTTATTACATTAAACATTATGCGTATGGGATCCTTAGCTTGGTCTGGTCACTAATGTCGAAGATTGTTTGTCAGAGAAGAGAAGATTGTTATATAATTCTTTTTTAATTGGATTAATATCTTTAAACAACCATATGTAGTATCATTTTTAGACATTTTTTTAATTGGATTAATGTGTTTAAAAAAATATGTGCTTTTATTTTTAGACAATTTATTTTAATTGGATAAATATTTTTAAACAACCATGCGCTATTTTTTTTTTAGACAATTTTTTTTTAATATCTATCCTATTATTGGTCAATTTTATAGTTGAATGACAGGGTTGTGTTTGTTTTTCCAATGAAACTTTTATAGAAGTCAGATGTAGTTTTAAAATAGATTCTATACAGAATGGTTATAAATGTTTAAAAAAAATATATTAATTAGCTATTTGTGACCGGTTATTATCAAAGTAATCCTGTTATGTACTTTAATTGTTAATCAATTTAAGTATGTTATATAATAACACCTCTCTCCCAAGTGGTTTAAGTGTTTTACCTAAGATAAATGTATCATTTACATAAAATGGACGGATCAAGTGCTTTATGAGACTCTTAATCTTGATAATCTCGAGAATTAAAAGACGTTTACTTAAACTTGTATTTGACTTTCGCTAAATGTAAATGACACCTAGATAATAATCGGCAATTAAAATGACCTAACCTCTAACGATATTATAGTGATTAAGTGCTTATTAATGAAATAGCCCTAATGTATGTGACAGCCGAACTGTGATTTATTACAAATTTATTTGGCTACTGGCTAACTTACTCAGGAAAAAGTGGAGTATAATCGTTCTAAATTGGATATTATTAATTTTATTTAAAAAAAAGTGAATTATGATATTATCATTTAAATGGACAAGAAAAGTTATAAAATTGGTTCAATTAAAAATTTCCTTAAAATTTCAGTTTTTAAATGTTTAAAGACCAATATTTTTTAAAGCCATGTGATTTTTAGTGTCTAAATAATTATTGTAAAGCTGTTACTTTAAATGAGAATGTCAGTACTGGTACCGGAGTTCGTGATTTATGACATATTCTTTACAATCATGTCAAAGTTCTTTTGACTGTCGAGGTGATTAATGATCGGACATTTTGTTACACTGATCCAATAATCTGCCTAATTAAATTGTTTTGTTTGAAAAAGTGTTTATCGTATCTATATAATTATTTATACTTAAATAATGATAATTTGTTCCAATAGCTATTTTTTCTTTTCAAAAGCAGTTCTCTTATGATGAAAATTATTATGATAGTCTTTTAAAAATTAACTTTCATTGAAATTTTTTTTTCTTTTCTCAAAGTTTCATTTATTCTTAAATAATTTAGTTTCACAGATTTTCACCGATAATCTTTCACTCATGGTTAGGCTTTAAGTGTTTAATTATTCAATACTATTTTAAAGATGCACTCTCACAGATTGTCAGGAATTGTTTAATGTCTCAGAATCAGCTGATTTTGGCATCAATGCCTTCAGTTTTGTCATTAGATAACTCACTGAACTGACCTCAGTCATTTGGTAAATCGCTGAAATTTCTATTTTTAACGCATTTAGATATTAAACAACAATTTTCAAACGTAAATATGATAAAACTGAGATCTGATTATTGTCAGCATTTTTATATCACAGGTTTTCAGACATTTATGCAAAATTTTGCTCATTATCCAAGACAAAAATTTAAAAAGTTGTAAAAACTGTCAATCTGTGTGAGTGCAGCTTTAAAGGTCTGTAATCGTTTCAGAACAGAATGAGAAATTTTAAACTGAGGATATTTTTCAATCAGCGGAGTTGACGCTTCATTCACACATATTCACACGGATTAATGGTCGTGTTTTAAGTAGCGGTCACCCGCGTCAGTGACTTCCAAAGGAAGACAAATAGGATGGTCATTTTAGAAATAGGTGATGTTCATTAATACTTGTCTGAAATTTGAGAACTTAATGATAATAACTGATCTTAAAATCATCAATTATGAATAATGTTTAGTGTTATGGTTAATGTACAATGTACCTAATGAACCATAAATATAAATAAGGACCGATTGACGATATTCTCACATAGTCGATGGAAGGTTATAAAAAAGATAAATAAAGTTTAGTATTTGTTTGAATGATATTTGGAATGATATTTGGAACTCTGACTATTCTAAAGCAAAATTACTATTTTAAAATTATAGGTGTTCACTTCTTTTCATAATTCTCAAAGTCTGTTTGTTTGGATTGAATGAACCTGTTGATTTGGCGAAATTGTGTGGTTTTGTGCATTATTATAAGGGCTGCAAAGTTAAAACTTAAAAAGGGTTTAAGGGAGCTGTTTACAATGATCAAGTGAAGCATTTCATAAAGGTTGATTTAATGTTATGTGTGGCATTTTGCTTTTGACGTATTCATGAAAATTGTGGTGAGGATTTTTTTATCAAAAAAATGGAAACTTTTGAAAGGATTTTTTTCTTTTATATATGAAATGAATTTGTCCTTTTTGCGATGTCAATGTGAAATTTAATTTTCAGTAACTGAGTATTTAAGTTTTTCAAAGACATAACAGTTCATAATAATGTCAAGGGGTCAAGCAAGCAAAAACATTGACCACTTATCAAAATGAGTAAATAAGTATGTCAGAATAAGATAATTGACAACAATTTGATATACGTATCAAGCAAACAATTAAACTAGTTATCAAAGTGAGTTAAATTAATTAAGTAAGGACCTATATGATAGTGAATGAACAGTTTCGAACAGTGCTATCATTTTGGTCAAGTGGTGGTAACACATTATAGGTTCAGGAGATAGATTTAAGTTAACAAGCTAAAAATGCGGACAGTGGATTTGTGCGAGGATGGAACTATCAGGATTACAAATAATCCAAAACTGATTGAGTAAGTACAGAGATGGTTTAAATCATTACATGAATTAAAAGATATAAAAAAATAGATACTTATTTAAAGAAAAGCAGCTTTATAATACTTGATATGGCATTTATTAAGATTTTTTTTTTAACTTTTCTTTTTGAGAAATATTATCAATATAAATAAGACCACCATTAAAAAATATTGTCGAAAAAGTCATCAATTTGCATGCTAACATTATTCAGCTTAAGGCTGAAGCATGATTGGTTGATTGACATTATGACATGATGCTTTCAATAAATTTAATTTAGCCAAGTGGTTTAGCTATCGTTTTTCTTATTTTTTTCTTGACCAGCATAATTTAAGAACCAATATTTTAAATACCCTCGTTTTCGTTAATCTCAACACCAAGTAAAGCATTTTTTCACTTAAAAAATTAAAGTTGTTAATTTTTACCAAGTTTTTATGTATACAGCCCCAGTGTTATCTAAATAAGATAAAGAAACATTCATTGTTTACCTTAAATATTTCAGCTATCAATGCATCTCTGGTACAGAAGGACTAACTGCCTCATATTTTTTATTTTTACATGCGACAGTTTTCATAATTATTCGTGATCATAGTTGCAATTTTGAAGGGTTTTTTAAGATGAAGTATGTCTTACATGAACAGTTTATTTATTTGGCTAGTACTGTGACATCATCGGTATTTTACTATAGTACTTTATTCAGTTATTCTTCATAAAAAATGCGGGAGGCAGGGGAGACAACTCTTCTTCCAATGAATTAACATGTTGCACTTAAATATTCCCCAATAACCCTTAAGTGTCAGTAGTCTCTATGGCTGTGTGGTCTTGACTATTGGTAATATTATTGTACTAAAAGGACAGACCTGGTTCAATTCCGGCTTTCACCAGAATATTTTTCAAAGGGAAAGCATCTGGTACCTTAGGGTGCCAATGAAAATACCACATTAATTATTCATGATTATGAGATTTTCGTAGCCAAAAAGCCGAAGGTACACAACGAAGCATAGCATTATGGTGTTTCGGGGGTTGCCAACGATGGAACTGTGACAGAGTCTGGTACTTTTGCATAAAATAAAAAAATAAATAAACAAGTACAATGTCATATTATAAGAGACAGCTGAATCATTAAATTTGTTTCATATCTTGTAAGAAAAAATGTGGATCACAAGTGTTATTATAATCCATTAAACCTCCAGAGCAGTCATGATTAGAAAGTTAACAGTGATGACGTTAACAAGTTGTAAACTTTAACATAGTTCTGAACAATCGGCCCATTCTTAAGAAAAACTAATAGTATGTACATAGAAAGTACTATAAAAACAAAATATTACATTTTTTTATTATTTTTTTCAGACGATGGACAAAGGCAGCCGAACAGTGGCGCCAGTACCACAAAGATGTTGCCGTAGTTACAAAATGGCTGACAGAAACAGAGAAAAAGTTGGAAGATCTCAAACTACTAGATGACACAAAAGTTCTGGAAAAAGCATACGGGGTATTGTTATTGTCCATTTAATACTGTGAATTTTTGTCCAGATTTATGTTTTTAAAATAATTGCTGTAATTTTTGCAAATATTAAAAAAACTTCCCAGCGATATGAATAAAATGGGTTGAATTGAAAAATGGAGTATTTAAACTGTGCATTGGTTGCTTACTGTATTAGATACAATGATGATGATGTTAATTATGTTGATATCATTGATGTTGTTGATACTGTTGTGGTTGTTGTTAATTTATTGTTTGATGATGATATGATGATGATGGTGATGATGATGATGATGATGATGATTGATGATAAGAATGATGACGATGATGATGACCATAATGATATTACCTTTTAATTCTTTATGAAGACAAAAAATTTTGAAGCTTATTGTAGTTTATATCACAACTTTTCAGGACATTGAATCCAGCCAGAAGAAACGTCAAGACACTGTAAACTCTATGAACACGGCAGGCAATGACATTATTCGTCAGTCAGCAGCACAAAGCGCGGCAACATTGCAGGAAAAACTCCATGAGCTGAATGCACGTTGGAAACAGGTGTCTACAGAGATAGCATTTGGGCAAGAAAAGTGAGTTATTTTACGGGGTTTTAGCATTAGAAATTACACAAATAGCAAAATTGAAACATGATGTAGAATGGTATTTGACAGCTAGACTCCTGCCTTTGTCAAATCATATATGAATATGATCAGAATTTTTTCACCTCATATTGATGTTGAAAACACTAGATATTAAATTTCAGACTTGTCATTTCCATTCAAATGTTCTGAAATCATACAAATGTTCTGGAAATATAATAATAGCTGTTTATCCATTTGTTGGTTGAAGAAAAGCTGTATATCATGTTGTTTTAATTTAAGTCATGCAATGTTATGTTATATTTTACTTCAATGTTGGAAATTTAACAATAATAATATATTAAGGTAAAATGAAAATAATACCTTTGAAACAAACTGTTAAACTTGATGATTTTAGACTTGAGCAGGCAAGTGTACGAACAAGTGAGTTTACGGACGACATGGATGAGATGTTCTTCTGGATTGACGAGACTGAGAATATTCTCGCCACACCCCTCCAGCTCGATGCCGCCTTTCTTGAGGATCTGCTGGAAAGATTCAGGGTAACAGAATTTCACTTAATCCTAGGTCGATTTTCATAAACATATTAAAGCTGCACTATCACAGAATTACCGTTTTTACAACTTTTTTATTTTTTGTCTTGGAAAGAGCAAATTTTTGCGTAAAATATCTGCAAACCAGTGATAAAAGATTGCTGACAAAAGATCAGATCGCAGATTTTCATATTTCTGTTTGAAAATTACTGCTATATTGCTTAAACTATTTTTAACGGTTTAAGAAAAATGCATAAAACATCAGTTTTTGAACTTAAATTTAAAATTAGCAATCTAATTTTTTGTCACCAGTCTTATATAACTCGTTTTCATGCATTTTCGCAAAAAATGGCTCGTTTCAAGACAAAAAATAAAAAAGTTGTCAAAACGTTCAATCTGTTCAATCTGTGACAGTGCAGCTTTAAGTCATATTTTAGTTAAGTAACTGACCTTTCATCTGATATAATAGCTTTGTACTAACTAAAATACTCTTTTCATGAATTTTATGTAATAAACACTCTTTTATGCTAAATTCACTGGTATATTTCTTTCAATCTGGCTACTAAAATCTTGGGAAGTCGACTTAAGTTAAGAATTGACTTGATGTTTTATGAATATTGGCCCTAATTATGACTACAGAGGAAATGAAGCGTAAATATAAGAAAACAAGATATAATGATGTTATGTCTTGTTGGAAAATACCAGAGGCTTGAAGTTTTTTTGAAGACATTAAATACCTTGCAGTCAAAGCAAAATTAGAAAATTGCTCTTCTAAAAATGTCACTATTATGTTGTGTTTTTTTTGTTTTTTAAAGCTTTTCTCTTACTTTTGCAAGATTTAAATCCTTGTAAAATGCTTTAATAGTGCAATATTAATAATTGTGTTGCACATGCTTAAAGATTCACACTTACCTTTTCAATGGCACTCATAGTCCAATATTTACATTAGCGCTAGCAACGTGGCACAAATATTCCCTAGTAAAAGAAAGTGCCAAAACATTGCATATATTTTTTTTATCTGTGCCTAAACGGATGAGTTACACACTATAATACTTAAAATAATAAAAAAATCAATTTTTTGCATTAACTTATATTGTATATATAATTGTATTTATAGAACATGATTTTCAAGATTCAAAATACTGCATATATAGTAATTTACACTGCAAATTATATTTTACAGGACAGAGAAGACGACATCTCGGTTAAGAAACAGAACGTTGCGGCCATCAATAATGCGGGCCGGGCTCTTGGAAGACAAGATGGAATGAGCGGGGAGGATAAGAACAATATACATAAAGACTTGGACAATCTGAACCAGCGGTGGGCAAAGGTGAGATTGATACTTCATACTTCTGAAATTAAGTATTTTCTATTTGATTTTCATTGTGATATTCTATTTTGGAATAGATTTTTTACGTGCAAAATTCAATGCTTTGGGATATGTACGGTAATCTGTTAAGACGCCACTGGGCTATCTATCCCCATTTAAGGAGTTAATTAGTCCTGTTATGTTGTCAGGCCTGACAGAATGAAACTCTGGCTAGATGTAATCTCTTTTTTTATGCAGGTCAGTATAAATATAGCATTGTCAAAGGGGACCTCTGTTTAACTTTTTCCAGGCCCCAAGCGGCACATATTTTTTATGTTGAAGTTAGATATTAGATCCTGCAAACCCTAGACTGTCAGTCAAAATCTTGTGTTCTGAGTATAAATGTATAAGAAATGAAATTCATTGTCAATCAATATAATTTTGAGTCCTTGTTTTTGTTACAAAGGCGGGAAGTGGGGGCATCTGTGTGCTATGATCACATTTCTAGTTACTGTTTTGGAAGGTTTCTGTTTTTTTTGTTTTTTTTTCAAATGTGTTAATTCTCATACCAGACCAGTATCTGGAGTCTGATTGGGCAATAATTCAGATTTGTTTATATACTATTAAGAGCTATTGCAAAGTTGTAACATTCATTGCAATATGTTAAAAAATAAAGCGAAAAAAAGGGATGGAAATATAGTACATTTAAAGATTGCGCATAATGCCATAAAAGAAATTGTTCTTTTATTTCAGGTGATGAACGAAATCCCTGACAACATCCACAACGTTGAAAAGCATTTACATGAGTTACGAGAATTCCAGATGTCGATTGACGAGACACAGCGATGGGTGACGGAAACGCGCACGCTACTTCAGGCTAGACATGCTCAGTCTGCGACTAGCACAGACGAACAAGACTCTATAATCATAGATCCACAGGTATATATAACTGTAACAAGTCTTTTATACTTATATAAAATGTCCATACCAGATTTGGCAAGTCTATAAATACCATACCAGATTTGGCAAGTATATAAATTCCAAACCAGATTTGGCAAGTTTATAAATTATATACCAGATTTGGCAAGTACAAAAATTCCATACCAGATTTGGGCAAGCATACAAATTCCATAACAGGTTTGGCAAGTATATGAATTCTATAACTGATTTGGCAAGTATATAAATTTAATAACAAATTTGGCAAGGATATAATTTCCATACCAGATTTGGCAAGTATATAAAATACCAGATTTGGCAAGTATATAAAATCCCTACCAAATTTGGCAAGTAATTAATTTCCATACCAGATTTGGCAAGTATATAAAATACAAGAATTGATATAATTTTCATACCGTACATCATCATTCACTGAATCCAGCCTTACTGAAATGCATTCAAAATTTCACATCCCATTTGGCAATGTGACTTTGTTGAGCAACTTATTAACTTGCTCTCTTTATTTCATCGTTGTAAAGCGAGATAGATATAAAGAGATACATGTATTTGACTTTCTGCATGCTTCCTTATGTCCGCCAAGTTGACGTCAAAATTCTTGCAAGGCTAGAAAGATTTAACTCTTGAACATGCTGTATTGTGTAGATTATTAAAGTGTATTGTACAAATTTCAGACGACACAAGATGCAGTTAGAGCCAAGCAGATGAAAATCAGCAACATAAACGAGACCAGTAAACGTGTAACAGAAGAATACGAGCTCGCTACACTACCCCCAGCTTTACAAGGAAAGGTAGATGCACTAAATGCTGACTGGAGAGTAGTCACAGAACTTGCCGAAAAACTTGAACCAACTCCGGTAGATTCTTCAATACATGAGATCTTTACACAGGGTAAGTGGGAATTTAAAAGGTTTTAGAAACAGCTGTCTTTAGCTGTATTTATTGTAAAATGTTTATTCGATTAAAAACTTATTGTGTTCTCAGAATGCATGCAAGTGTCAATTTAAATTTAAAAGAAATCACTCAAAAGTTATTATATTTGTACTTAAAATTTAGTTTTAATTCAAATAAAAATGCATGTTTTGATTATTTTTAAATAAAATTGCTAAAAATTGGTTAAATTTAAATATTGATGCAAGACTAATAAAGTTACACGTGGCTAGTTTAACAAATCTTGAGTTTGAACTCAAAATTAGTTTATATGGTTTATGAAAACAGCTTTTAATTTCCATTTTAGTAAAAGAAGCTCAGACAAAAGCAGCAGTCCCATTGGCTACTTCCCCCAAAGATGGGAAATCTGATTGGTCGGCTCTCGACCAATCAGTGGCAGAGTTACGTGATTGGCTTACTTTGCTGGAGAGGATGTTAAAGTCTCAGAGAGTGGCTGTTGGAGACATGGACGAAATTGAAGAACTGATTAAAAAATATAAGGTAGGGTATGGACTTCATTTTAAGGCCATTCTTGAAACTGTTTTGTTTGCTGCTGCCCAACCTTTATAGTGGGTAGGTTCCAGACTCAATGCAGTGTTACTTCCCTGTACTCATAAAGCATCATAAGTCATTTCCTAACTTAAGTAAATTTCTTAAAAAATTCATAGTCAACTTAGAAGAAACGTATAAATGTTTTTTACAATAAAGTATTGTGTTATTTTAATATGGTCAATGAAAAAATGGATTTCAGAAATTATTAAGTTTTTATTTCATACGAGATACTTAAATTAAGAAAGACATTTAAGTCAGGAAATGATTTGAGATGCTTTTATCAGTAATCACTGCCACCATGCGAATCACCTGACCAAATATACCATAGGTAAAGCTTAAATTATCTTTAATTTTAAATATTTTTTTTGTATTTTTACCTCATTGCACCTTAAAAGTGAAATTTGGTATAACTATAAAAAAAAAAAGACAGGAGAAAAAAACATTAAAAACAAAGAGTTTATATAGCTGAAATCCAGCTATACTTGCTAAATGTGGCAGAGATCTATTTGGCTTGTCAGGGGAGATCACTGCGTAGGAGATTGGTATGGTTCTAGTTTGGAAATATTTGTGTGTGATTGATTATTTAGGAAACGCTATAAACAAGACAGCAGCATACAACTTAGAATAGGTTTATTCACTCCAGAAGTTAAATTTTGAGTTCTCTGATGCATTAAAGTAATTCATACAAGCACTGCAAGTTAAGAATCCTTTAGGAATAGCTTAATGTTTCCTTAGAAGTATGATTGTTAAATGTAAAAGGCATGAAATTGTATTGGTTTTCAATTTCATTAACATATATATTTGTGTATAGAAAATTCTTCCTTTGCTTTGGTTTGAAAAACTGCTTGGATTTGTAATCGGCATAGCTGTAAATGGAATGAGATCTTAAGCTACATGGGAGGTTTTAAACACTAGATGTATTAGAGAACCAGGATTCTTTACTGAACCGACCTATTTCAGGGTATATCACTATCAATTTAGATATAAATGGTCAAATTTTAACATGTTCACTCAAAAAATGAACATATATTTAGAAATTCTGAAAGCAAATCCACTTTACGGCACAAAAAAATGTTCAGAGTTGGGAGGGAAAAAATTGGGTCGGTCAGGTTAGTGGAATTCTAGTTCATACTAGAGCTGATTATATATAGTTTCAAAACTTGTAAGGTAAATGCAATGTTTCAATTATTTCAGGCCAGAAAACATTCAAAGTCACCAAATTTAATTTTCTTGGAAGATGTTGAACGCATTCTTATACAGATCAAATCTCTTCTAAAGTATATGCAGGTTAAAATTAAATTTGGTTCCCGGCAAGCAACAAAATTTACCCACAATCCTCCTTACATCCAACTATACTTGCTCTGTAAAATCATTTTATTTGGCAGTTTTGAATTCATACTTTTTTTGAAACCATGGGTGAATGGGTTTTCATTTCGCCATCATCCATCAAAACAACCTTGGATGTATTTGGACAGTTTACAGTGTCAGAATTCTTTACGTTAACTACGCAACAAGTAGATTGCGTTGTTAAATTTCAATTAAGCACTTAAAATTAATAACTTGCGAATCTTAATTATTTATGCAATTAATCACTTTACTGGCAATCAATTTAAATACAAAATATGCATTAAAACACTAGAATTAATTAATACTAAAATTTTACAAACTACTTCTACTAATGCACCAGCATTCATCCTAGGTTGTTTTCGGTGGACAATGGCCGAGGAGTTCCAAATGGGTTTCAAACTATGTCCTTTAACTTGTGTCTAACTTTGTTCTAATTGATTCTGTTTCAAAATTAATTTTGGCAAAGTTGTTCAACCTCCCTTTCACAGTGATTTATTTACACATTCTCACGTAGGCCTTTGTTCTCCAGTCACTTTTAAAGAAAAAAATAGGTGTTGCCATGGAAGTTGTATTTTAAGAATATTTAACTTACTTTATGTTAAATAGGTAAAAAAAAGTTATCCCCTGCAAAATGGAATGATTTTACAGTTTGACACAAATATTTACCTTGATAATACAGACATGTAGGCTCCTTTTACAGTTCATAAAAGATTAAGTCTGCAGGTTTCTTGCAAAAGTCCTTTTTTGAGAAAAAAGTCACCTTTTAAGCAGCTCATCCATTATCTATTGATTTGACAATAATATTTAATAAATAATTTTGACATCAAGTTGTTTGCCACCAATGTATATAGCCCAGATTCACATAACTGGGTTTTCCCATGCCGGTACATATAAAAAGGTGAATTTCAAGCTATTGAAATTCATGTAACAGACCAATGACTCTACTGTTTCAGAAGTAACGTGTGTTAATTATTTATTGAACCCGTATAATTTTGGTTGTACCTGAGGATTAGCTTTTGAAAACCAGAATATTTATAATTCCAGGCTTAAAGTATTGGTAAATCATTTTACTATATGTTCAGATTCATTTGTACTCAAACAACAATTTTATAGTGATTGGATGTTAATCACTTTGACAATTTGTCGACAAATTTTTGGTCTCTGAATATTATTTGTCAATTTTATTAATTGTGGATGAGACGCTACATTAGATCCCTGAGGGACAATTACACAGTATGCAGTTATAAAGTATAAATTGTCTTATAATTTTTCAGTTTTTTTTTTTTTAAAAAATGAGTAGTAAATATATTTATATCTATATGCATGAATAATGATTAATTATGTTAATAATGCATGGGGAATTTTACATAGCATTGGAAATTTATATCTGAATTCTAAAACACACCATATAATAATTTCAATAATGTAAACTGTTTTTCATAAATTTTATCATTATTCATTTGAATGTTTTGCTATTCACATTGACATTTATTGATATATGATAAATGATGCAGAAATTAAAAACAGTGGTAACATAAAATACTGATAAAATATTTTTCTGTAAAAGAAAGACACAAAATTTTCCTGAAAACTCAAAATGTATTTTCATGCTTTTTCAGGGCAACTTACAAGATATGGAGGATAAACGTGGAAAACTGGTCGAGATCTCAGACACCACCACGTGGTTGCAGGTGCTTCCGGCTCGGAGCCCTGAACAGAAAGCTTTCTTAGAAAAAGGTCAGTTAAGTTGTTTATTTTTCAATGACTGAGATATGTAATTACAAGATTGCCAGGTCATAATTAAGAAATACAGTCAAAACTCTCTTTATCAAAGTTGTCGGCACCTCAGGATTTAAAAATAACATTCAGTATAATGGAAATAGAAAACTTACTAAACACAACACACTTGAAAAGGGCTCGACATACACATAACATCGAGAAAACAGATTTTGACATAGCAACTTTCGACTGTAGTTTGTTACAACATCACCTATGACGTCAAAGCTTAAAAGCCTCTCTGTCTCGTGCTCACCATCATTTGAGCCACAGCATATTATATTGTGTTGAAAATCTTCAGCCTGGTAAAAATGCTCCAATTCGCCTTCCCTTGTTGTAGTGCCAATGAGTTTAAATGGATGTGAAAACCAACCAGAAACTTTTCAAGATGTCCAAATTGAAACTGGTAACACCTATTGCAAGAGACATTACACATAACTCTTGCATAGCTCTGGCATAAATAATTGTTGAGTTATGCCCCTTGCTAAACTGAGAAAAAAAAACAAAACAAAAAACAATGAGTGTTGGTGTCCACTCAGCATCCCTCATGTTTTGAAGCCAGAAACAATATGAGTACTTTAAGAATTTTTCATTGTTTTTTCTTTTCCAGATATTTTGGGAAATTCTGACCTATACCCTTGTAATTGGAAATTTTTCCATCGAAAAAAATTCTCAAAATTTAAAAAATATTGGGGGTTATTTATTTTACAGTTTCTGAAGAACATACATTCTCACACTGGGACAATAACCAAATATCAGCTATGAAAAAACCTGAGTAATTGGACATCTCTACTGACGGAAATTTAGAATGCCTTGCCTTTCAAGTTCCCTTAAACACATATTTTTTCAGCTGATCGTTTGCAAGAGCAATGGGCGACTACTGAAGTTAGTGTCAAAAATCGCGAGACAGAGCTAGAAGGCATGTTGACAGCATGTGGTACATTCGAAGATGCCCATGCTGACTTTGAACACTGGCTAACAGGCGTAGAGGGTGAATTGGCAACTGACACAACGGCAAACCTTAACACGCAAAGACTGCGGAAACAGAATAAGGTAAATGTAATGAAGGAAAGAGGTCGTAGAAATAGAAACGCAGTTTGTAAATAATAGTTAAATATGAAAAAGAGCAGCGCAAAGCTACCTAGCAAAATAAAGAAACTTCATGTAAGAAACATTCCATTGTGTTAAGTCAGAGAACATTCACAGTACATTTTCAGGCTACTGCACAATCATGTATCCTAATAATTAGTCACATGGTAATTATGTGTCTGCCTCTAAACTTAGAGGTTAATAGTTCAAGCTCCACTAAGAACATTTCATCATAGCTTCTCAAAATATTCAACTTAATTTAGTCAGTCTTTAGTCAGTCTTTAATAATGGACTTACATTAATGTCTTAATTCACTGCATAAGTATGTTCTTTTTTATAATATCATGCAGTTACATTAGCTAAATTGTGCATTGTTCCAATAAGGATGAATATTTAATACCACTCTAGTACCCATAGGTTTCTTCCCAGGAGTCAATATAATAGTGTGATTCCTTTCATTCAAAACATACATGTATTAGAGTCTTCACAATCAAGCTAAATAAATTTGTTAAAATTTGAATTGATGTAAAAATAGATTATAAGAAGAGTTTTGTATTCCCGAAATATATTTTTAATTCAATATAATTAAATAATTCAACTTAAAAATACATTTGACAATCGTTTTTTTAATTTATTTATTGTTCCTTAATTTGAGTTAGTTGACACATGCATGTCACTTAAGAGAGTTAGGTACAGTTTTATGAAAAAGTTCATTACCTAGGCCTAAAAAAAAAATACATTTGGTTCGGGTTACCCGACCCTACCTACGGAATAGGCGCCGACCCTACCGTTTTTATAGTCAGTTTGAAAAAAAAATGAAAAAATAAAAAAAAAAAAAAAAAAAAAAAAAAAATATATTTCGTTTTTTTTTTAATTGCTTTTAATATTAAGTTTAAACCTTAACTGCTTGTACAGAAGATAGCTTTAACACCATTCTCCAATGATGAAAATTATATTCATATATAAAACCTAATAAAAAAATAAATAAAAAGCCTACCTACCCTACCTATTTTTTTTAAGGATGTAACCCTAACCAAACAATTATTTTTTTTAGGCCCTATTTATATATTATAACTTAAAAGTATATGAATAAATGTTCTGCCAATTTCAGACACTTCAAGCAGAGGTATCAGAATGGCAAATGAAGGCAGATGCGCTGAAGGACCTGGCGAATTCTCTCATCACTCAATATTGTGCGGACGACACCAGTCTCATTAATATTCAGCTGGAAAAACTCATGACTAGGTGGACAGCAGTACTTAACAAGTAGGTTTATATGTCACAGCTCAGAGTTGTTAATATGAGGATTGATCCAGAATAACATGGACTTATTGTGTAAATTTTAACAAGAACACTTTTTTGTTATATGCCTACAAAGGATATAAAATGACTGATTTATTGTTGTTTAGGAAAGCGGGCAAAATAGTATGTGACGGTAATGTCATTTTTGAAACTACGTTTTTTAATGTATCCTAGCCCAGTGCATGAAAACATTTGTTTGGAATTTGGATCAGGCTAAAATTTCAAGACAGTGAAAAATATCATGTTTATTTCACTGATACATCTGTATTTACCATGGGAAAGTATAACTATCATAAATATATTGAAATAAAATAGTTATTATTTGTTTGTTTACCTAAATTTTGATAACTTTTTAGCTCACCTGTCACGTAGTGACAAGGTGAGCTTTTGTGATCACTCTTCGTCCGTCGTCCGTCCGTCCGTCCGTCCGTCCGTCCGTCCGTTCACAATTGCTTGTGAACACAATAGAGGTCACAATTTTGACCTAATCTTTATGAAACTTGGTCAGACTGATCATCTCTATAAAATCTAGGTCAAGTTCGATATTGGGTCATCTGGGGTCAAAAACTAGGTCACTAGGTCAATTAGTAGAAAAACCTTGTGAACACAATAGAGGTCACAATTTTAGCCTAATCTCAATGCAACTTGGTCAGAATGGTCATCTCTATAAAATCTAGGTCAAGTTCGATATTGGGTCATCCGCGGTCAATAATTAGGTCACTAGGTCAATTAGTAGAAAAACCTTGTGAACACAATAGAGGTCACAATTTTAGCCTAATCGCAATGCAACTTGGTCAGAATGATCATCTCTATAAAATGTAGGTCAAGTTCGATATTGGATCATCCGCGGTCAACAACTAGGTCACTAGGTCAATTAGTACAAAAACCTTGTGAACACAATAGAGGTCACAATTTTAGCCTAATCTCAATGCAACTTGGTCAGAATAATCATCTCTATAAAATCTAGGTCAAGTTCGATATTGGGTCATCCGCAGTCAATAACTAGGTCACTAGGTCAATTATTAGAAAAACCTTGTGAACACAACAGAGGTCACAATTTTGACCTAATCTTTATGAAACTTGGTCAGACTGATCATCTCTATGAAATCTAGGTCAAGTTCGATATTGGGTCATCTGGGGTCAAAAACTAGGTCGGTAGGTCAATTAGAAGAAATACCTTGTGAACACATTAGAGGTCACAATTTTAGCCTAATCTCAATGCAACTTGGTCAGAATGATCATCTCTATAAAATCTAGGTCAAGTTCGATATTGGGTCATCCGCGGTCAATAACTAGGTCACTAGGTCAATTAGTAGAAAAACCTTGTGAACACAATAGAGGTCACAATTTTAGCCTAATCTCAATGCAAATTGGTCAGAATGATCATCGCTGTAAAATGTAGGTCAAGTTTGATATTGGGTCATTCACGGTCAATAACTAGGTCACTAGGTCAATTAGTAGAAAAACCTTGTGAACACAATAGAGGTCACAATTTTAGCCTAATCTCAATGCAAATTGGTCAGAATGATCATCGCTGTAAAATGTAGGTCAAGTTTGATATTGGGTCATTCACGGTCAATAACTAGGTCACTAGGTCAATTAGTACAAAAACCTTGTGAACACAATAGAGGTCACAATTTTAGCCTAATCTCAATGCAACTTGGTCAGAATGATCATCTCTATAAAATCTAGGTCAAGTTCGATATTGGGTCATCTGCGGTCAATAACTAGGTCACTAGGTCAATTAGTACAAAAACCTTGTGAACACAATAGAGGTCACAATTTTAGGCTAATCTTAATGCAACTTGGTCAGAATGATCATCTCTATAAAATCTGGGTCAAGTTCGATATTGGGTCATACGCAGTCAATAACTAGGTCACTAGGTCAATTATTAGAAAAACCTTGTGAACAAAATAGAGGTCACAATTTTAGCCTTATCTTAATGAAACTTGGTCAGAATGATCATCTTAACATAAGCTAGGTCAAGTTCCATATTGGGTCAACCCAGGTCAAAAACTAGGTCACTAGGTCAATTAGTAGAAAAACCTTGTGAACACAATAGAGGTCACAATTTTAGCCTAATCTCAATGCAACTTGGTCAGAATGATCATCTCTATAAAATGTAGGTCAAGTTCGATATTGGGTCATCCGCGGTCAACAACTAGGTCACTAGGTCAATTAGTACAAAAACCTTGTGAACACAATAGAGGTCACAATTTTAGCCTAATCTCAATGCAAGTTGGTCAGAATAATCATCTCTATGAAATCTAGGTCAAGTTCGATATTGGGTCATCCGCAGTCAATAACTAGGTCACTAGGTCAATTATTAGAAAAACCTTGTGAACACAACAGAGGTCACAATTTTGACCTAATCTTTATGAAACTTGGTCAGACTGATCATCTCTATGAAAACTAGGTCAAGTTCGATATTGGGTCATCTGGGGTCAAAAACTAGGTCAGTAGGTCAATTAGTAGAAATACCTTGTGAACACATTAGAGGTCACAATTTTAGCCTAATCTCAATGCAACTTGGTCAGAATGATCATCTCTATAAAATTTAGGTCTAGTTCGATATTGGGTCATCCGCGGTCAATAACTAGGTCACTAGGTCAATTAGTAGAAAAACCTTGTGAACACAATAGAGGTCACAATTTTAGCCTAATCTCAATGCAACTTGGTCAGAATGATCATCGCTATAAAATGTAGGTCAAGTTTGATATTGGGTCATTCACGGTCAATAACTAGGTCACTAGGTCAATTAGTACAAAAACCTTGTGAACACAATAGAGGTCACAATTTTAGCCTAATCTCAATGCAACTTGGTCAGGGATGTTCCTTGCATGAAGCTCTACCAAAGTTGTTCAAAGACATGGATTCCATGCGAAACTCTGGTTGCCATGGTAACCGATAAGAAAAACTTAAAAAAAATTCTCCTCCAAAACCACAAGGCCTAGAGCTTTGATATTTGATATGTAGCATCACCTAATGGACCTCTACCAAGATTGTTCAAATTATGCCCCTGGGGTCAAAAATGACCCCGCCCCGGGTCACGTGGTTTACATAGACTTAGATATGGAAAACTTAACAAATCTTCTCCAAAACTAGAAGTCCTAGGTCTTTGATATTTGGCATGTATAATTACTTTATGGACATCTACCAAGATTGTTCTAATTATGCCTCTGGAGTGATAAGAGGCCCTGCCCGGGGGTCGCAAGTTTTACATAGGCTTATTTAGTGAAAACTTAAAATCTTGTCTAAAACCACAAGGCCTAGGCATTTGATATATGGTATGTAGCTTTACCTTGTGGTTCTCTACCGAGATTATTCAAATTATGCCCCTGAAGTGATAAGAGGCCCCACCTAGGGGGTCACAAGTTTTACATAGGCTTATATAAGGAAAGTGTTTAAAAATCTTCTTGTCTGAAAATGCAAGGCCTACGCATTCAATATTTGGTATGTATCATAACCAAGTGGTCCTCTACCAAGATTGTTCAATTTATGCCCCTGGGGAGAAGAGGCCCTATCCTGGGGGGAGTCACAAGTTTTGCATAGGCTTATATAGAACAAAAAACTTCTTGTCTAAACCAACAAGACATTGGCATTTTATATGTGGCATAACCTAGTGGCCCGCTACCAAGATTGTTCAATTTGTGCACCTGTGGTGAAAAGAGGCCTCACCCTGGGTGTCACAAGTTTTACATAGGCTTATATAGGAAAAAACTTTAAAATTTTCTTGTCTGAAGCCACAAGGACTAGTCTTAAATATTTGGTTTGAAGCATTGCCTACTGATAGGGTCATGTGGGGTAAAAAACTAGGTCAGTGAGACAAATAAAAGAGTGGCCTCTAGGGGCCATACTTTTCATTGGATCTTTATGATAATAGGTCAGAATGTTCACTTTATTTAGCAAAGCTACAGGTGAGCGATACAGGGCCATCATGGCCCTCTTGTTTAATATTGTTGAAGGGTTATGATCTCTGAGATATCAATGAGGTAGTGAGTGATATTCAAAAAAATATTATTAAGTAGCAATTTCATATATTGATTATAATAATTGTTTGACAAGAGCAGTCGGCAAACATTACCACTGCCCCTCATATTAAAAAAATGCAAACAAATATTTGTTGTATTTTCATGCACCAAAATATTTTTCAGGCTAGCAAGTAACATTCAAGTCGCAGATAAAAGTCTACAGACAGCGGAGCAATTTTATGCCGCACTGGAAGAGTTCATAGCGTGGATGGAGGGTGTTGATAATAGCTTTAATCGATTAGCTGAAGAAACAGCGAAACCTGATGTAATCAGTAATACTGATCTGTGCAATCTGTACTTAGAAGAATTTCGGGTAAGTTTCTTAAATAACGTAAATCTCACAAAACACTTAGAATTAAATTCTCTTTTGGATCAAAAATATTTCTTGTTGAATATGATGGTTTCAGCTCATCCCTTTTTTTCGAGAAAAAATTTGGGTGTATTTGGATTCCCATGGTGTGGCCAGGTCATTTTGCGAAACCTCGAACCTGGAATAGGAAAAAACTATTTGAGTGAAACTTATGCACATATGTTGCCAGAGATGATATGCTCCTGTACACAAAGGCCCATAACTCTTGGTAAATAGTTATTGCGTTGTGCTAAACAGGCGAGCGTTACTGTTCACTTGGCAGCACTCTTGTGATTGGTGAATTATACTTGTAATTTATGTTTCTTTACTCATTTGGTTAGGTATTTAAGGCTCATTGCTTAGCTCCCTTAGTATAATGTACATTTCTTAACTCCCTTTGTTAGGTTTTAAAATGTATAAGTTGTTATCTCCCTTAAGTATAAAGTTTAATGTACAGCGCTTAACTCCCTTAGTTGTGTTTTTAATGTTCATAGTTTACCTCCCTTAGTTATGTTTCATGTGCTGTTTTTGCAAATAATTCAATAATTTCAAAAGAAAAAAATAGAGATATTTAATGTTAAAGTCAAAGTTAAATTTAAAGTCATATCTGTCATGTTTAAAATCAGCAATGATTTTTCTATGTTCTTAGTTTAAGTCCCTGGTTTTGATAAATCTTCTGTTTAAAGTTTACATCATTCTTTGAAGTTTTGAAGTCCAGTGTTTTCAAAACAAACAACCCTAGTATGTTGGTAACATGTGTTTCAAGTCGATCAATTTATTTCTTAAACTTAAGCCAGACAATTTGTTATCTAATTATAACAGGAACCTTTGATGTTTTTTTTTCAGTCTGGAACTATTATTAATTATAACAGGTCTTTGATTTATACCCTGATTCAAAGCTGATAAAAGAAAATAGTTCCAAAGAGTTTCATGAATGTCTTAATTAAGTAAACATGTAAGAAACATATGACTTTGTAAGGTATTGGAGAGATTTTTTTTGTTTTTGTTTATATGCATTAATTCTCATATCAGAATGCTGGAATTATGACGTCATTTGTTTCAATAATGCTCTGCTCGTGTATAATATCAATTATAAGTTTAGTGGGTGGAGATTGGTTGTTGTATCATAAAATAAAATAAAAATGTTGTATATACTATCTTAAGATATATCTTGTTGAAGTTTAAAGCACATACATTATTATTATTAAACTGTTCTTTAATGGCAGAAAAGTGCAAATACTTCTTTAAAACCTTATAATATATAGGTAAGAAATTCACTTCTTGTACTGTAATTTTGATCCTAGCTTTTTTACAAATCATCCAAATTATCTTCTTATATAGAGTTCAGTAACTCAATTTTAGTTCATTTCTCAGCATATTCTAAAACTTGATCAAATATCTGGGGGAAAATCATAGGTGTTAAAAAATAAGTGTTTTTACAATTTGCAACCTCAGGAGGTTCAATATTTCTAATTTCTCAACTTGTCAGATTTCACATATTTTCACCACTGGTGGTAAAAAACTAAAACATCTCATAAAATATTCATGAGGATTTAAATTCATAAAGTTGTAAGCTTGATATTTCTTGATTTTCAGCTGTAAAAATCATCCGTTCTGGTCCATTAATATTTGTTATCTGTGTCTATACCATATAGTATTTCAAATTAAGAATAAGTAATAGAAGTGTAAATGAATTAAATGTAGTTGTGTTAATGATTTACATACATTAGTTTTGCTTTCAAAGATGGTATACAAATAATAAATTGACATAAAAATGAAAATTTAAACTTCAAAGCAATAAATTCACACACTTTTGACTTATATTAGGTGATGCATCTTTGGAGGTCATTAATAATTGGGCTTTAGTGGTTGAAAAAAGAAGAAGTGATTTATAGTTAATTTCTTTTTTTCATTTATAGTTCCACTTACTTATATGTTTAAAAAAAACTTTCAGCTGAATATGTACAATATTTAGTTTTTTGAATACATGGAATAATATCAATGACCAAAAAAAAAATTTGTATAAAGAAAAGCATTTTAAGCATTTTTATCATTAAAGAATGTTGTTTTTTTCAAGAAGGTCAATGAAAATAATGTATTTTGAAAAATCTTTCAGTTTTTTTTTATATGAATAAAGAGATACTAAAATTAGGAAAGTGACTTTAAGTTAAGTTTAAAAATGACTTAGGAAGTTTTATGAATACCGCCCCTGGGCAAGAAAGTATGCATTTTTTATTAATTCATTGTAGAATAATATTTCAAATATTATAAAGTTATTACATCATATGCTAAGAGAGATACTAAGTTAATAGGAAAATAACTTCAGTTAGGAAATGGCTTAAGATGTTTTATGGATACCACCCCCTCCGGGAATATGAATTACTTCAAAAATGCCCTAATTAAAGTGATCGCTGGAGTAAACCCATACTCACAGCTATATGTGATACATGAGTTCAATGGATATATATGCTTTTCTATCTAACTGGATAGATAGGCTAAGTACTTAAGCATGTGTTCATAAACATTCTTGGAAGATAATTATAGGAATAAGGTCATTATATTTGAAGATTGTGTTCTGGTGGATGTATCAATTATATAGAAGATGTTTACTGCAATGTTGTTAATATAAGCTATGTATATTGTGGATTAAATCAACAATCATGAGATTTGGTTGTATTATATATTTTTGTTAATCTTCTTTTTAAAGGGAAAAATTCAGTGTTATAAAATAGATTTTGAAATTATCATTTATATGGCCATTTTTTAGGAAGATCTTAAAAAATAAAAGTGTTTCTGTGATATTTTTTTAAGCAATTATAGTGAATAAATTACTCGAGTTTTTATTCTGGCTTAAAACATAATTGGGCAATTTTAAGCTACCATTTTAAAAATGAAGATAATAAGGTTTAGGGGATGAAATTGAAAATTATGTCTTATCTTTTGGAATAATGATAGTATAATTACCAAATACAGGTCTTGAAAATGCTTTTGGATGCAACTCAGAAAATGATGGATCCATTTCAAAGATTGAGGAAAAAAATATGCAGATTGGGCAAAAGCGAATAATTATTTCCGGAAATTTTGTTGCGTTTTGTCCTATGTCTCCATCCTTAAGTTGAATCAGAAAAATGATTTATGCATTTATGGAAATAATGATGGAATTTGCCTGAAACTTGAGTCTAATTCTTGATGTTGTCTTCTGGAGAAAGTATTTTGCATTTAAAGGTGTATTCTTACCGATTTGCCGATGATGTTACTTGATGTCAAGAAATGGTGGTTGTATTTCGCATTGGCGGAAGTAATTAGCTTTTAAAGGTGTATTTTTACAGACCAGCTTTTGAGGGTTTTCTATTGGTTAGAACTGGCATGCTGTCTTTTATTCATGCTAAGAAACATATTGGTAATATAAGAATGTCTCAGACTATTTAATAAATGGGACTAAATCTGTTGAAAATGTCATCTTTGGAATGGTTTTCTAAGCTTTGGAAATTTGCATGCAAAACAACTTGTAACAAATCAAATTTTATTTTTTCTCGCTTACTATTTGAACGATGTACCTTTAATGTTCAAAAAAGGAGTTTTCGTGAATGTTAGTGACAGTCTATATGTTTACATTAGCAATTGGAACAAGTTTTATTTTACATGGGAAATTTTAACAGCAAGACCAAGTTTTAAGCTCATCAAAAGTTTAAAATAAATGAATTACACTGAAGTGAAATGTTATAAATTTATGATTCTGTATATTAAGTGTGGTGTCAGTATGGATATAAATGTAGCCGACATTGATATTGGTAGTGTAAACTAATATTGTTATGATAAAATGAATTGATATTTATGTTAAGAAAGTCTCATTTATGGCTTTTATATGTAGCGTAAAATGTTTACAATGGAATATACAGGTTGGTCAAGTTGAGATATCTTGCTGGTGACATGAATAAAACATGAAGAATCACTTTGATGTAAGCTTTAGTATATCTGATGGGGATGCGACAAATTGGTTTATTATATTTGATGGAGATATATACACCAAGTTGACAGATATTTTCATGTTAAATCACTGTTTGGAAATATCTAAAGATGGTATATATTTTTTAATGTTGGAAATATTTAAAATTTGGTTAGTACTATGTGTGAAATATTGAAGTTATCAAGGGTAAGTAATTTTTGAGGAGATTGGTTTTTCATGTCTATTTTTCTGTCACAAATGTTTGCTGAAACATGAACAGATCGGGACAGACATTTCTTCAAGGTCTATAAACGTCCTGCTGTCACAGTTGTAAGCTTTTTAAACATTGTAGATACAAAAGCGCATCATTAATAAACCATGTCATATCAATTGATTTACAGTTTGTTGACATGCTGTACGGATATTCAGATATGTCCGTCCGTAAACAAAAATAATAAATAAGTGTATGTATGTATACCTCAGGTGATATTATAAATTACCATCTCAACAATATATGACAGTGATGCGATATATTTACATATTAACTAGGAAATGTAATGTTGAGGCGTGATAAATAAACCTCAAATGATGTGTGAAATTAAACTTGCGAATTGAACTAAATACGTTGAAAATGATAAACTTCAGAGATAAAATGCTGATGACACAATAAATTGACAAAAATATGCATTTGAACTTGAACGAAGGTAATATGAAAGCGAAGGATAATTTTATTCGGATACTTTTTATATACAAAATGAGGAGTACAAAATGGATTATGTGCAGATGTTTCGCAATTATAAAACAGACACAAAAATAGATCTAAATAGTGAAAAATAGTTATGAAATGTTATAAAAAAAAAAAGTGACAAAAAAATGGTTTTAATGGTGCTGGAGTGAAATAGAGAAACCTTAAGTTGCATAGTATATAGAGTATATAATATCTAATGACTGTATAACTTAATGAGAAATGAACATGGATTTTGTACATGGAATGGATGGGAAATTACACAAAAACGAATGCTATGTTGTTGAAAGTTAAAAATCAAATCAAATGGACGAGCACTATACGTACCGCAGAAGTCGACATTCTTCGGGAACTTTCGAGAGGGATCTACTTCATGAAATATACAAACTTGAACTAAAACTATTCGAGGTAAGCTTTTTCTTGTAAATATTTATGCTTTAGGACAAATCATACACTTTAGGTCAGTTCATATAGAGTACATGTACAACATGATGATGTCAAGCTTAAAGCTGTGATGAGGATCGTTAAAAAATGTGTGTAAGTAATAATTCCTGCAGTCATGTTACCAGAAGTTAAAGATGCACTCTTACTCCCAAATAAGATTTACCACAATTAATACAATTGTTAAATATACTAAAAAGGGTATAAATAAATTTTAAAAACCATGGTTCTTATCAAGGATACGGGGTTTAATTTGAAAGAAATGTGCAAAAAAAACATAGTATAGTTCTACCTAAGATCACAGTAAATCTTTTAGCATTCACCAATCATTTAATATTTTTGCATTTCCAGCTATTAAATACACAGTAACAGCCTTGTTATTAGTATTTAATATTTTCTATGAATGCATTTTTTAGGAAGTAGTTAAAGGTTTATTACTCAAATGTATGTTTGTAAAAATGCATTGATTTTGAATAACCGTGTCACTTCAAACGTTTTTGAAATCATGCATGTACGGAAAGGTGCTAGTTGAATGATTTTAATCACAAGGGTTGTGGAAGTAGTAACTGTTTGGTACCATATTTTCAACAACAGCATTCAATAAGTGGTGGGCTTATATTTAAATGTCATTGTAATTTATCCGCTAGCTAGTTATTTAATGGTTAAGCTCCGCCTACTTGGTTTGACGATTCTGATATGTGAGTAAATGTATAGACAAGAAAACACTCGCCAGTATGCATGTCTACATTGTTTGCAGTCTTAATCCACCAGTTGTAGTTACATTAATCATTTTTCTATGGATTATTTTAGTCTAAATGAAACTAACATGTTTCATGAGTGTTTTCTTTGTTATTGTCTACACAATAACGCGCATATCTGAATGGTCACAAATAGAAATGGTGAAACAGTTCAATAACCTCGGTGAGGATGAATTACAGTGCTATTAACTTTTAAATACCTCACCCTATTTATTGAATGTTTTCCCTGACAACATGGGACAAAACCATTCTTTCATCCCAACCCTTGTGACTGAAATAACCCCAATATTTTATGGTAGTTGAACTATCTAATATTTGGTTCAATATCAGCTATTACTGCCTCTATATTACCTTACTCTCTACATATTACTGAATATGATTTTTGTCCACATGGGCCATGGTCTGTTGGATGTTATGCAAATAAAACTTTGAAAAACCCCACTTCATATTGTCCAAGGGAAGTAACCATGATAGAGCCAATTTCTTGGAATTCAGGGAGGTAATCATGTTAGCAAACCTATTAACAAACACCCATCAATCAAAAAGTGCCATTATATTTGAATATTTCCATAATTGGACGGTTCCATATCTGCGAAAGCTTTCAATTATGCTGATAGGATTATTTATTTGCGAAAGGGATCAGCTAATCACATTTTCTGTGTCACGAAAATCAATTATATCTCGGGGCCTCTTCAGTGTTGGCAGAGTTTTAAGTCTCGATCGTAATCGGAGATTGTGTTTTTTTGAGTGAAATGTCAATAAAAGGGAAACTTTATTCTTCTGTTAATTTCTCAGGCCAATTTTAGATGTGTCATAAAAATGTCTCTAGTGGTCACGAGAATAACTTTTATTGGTTGAACATTTTTTAAAATTGTCTGTTTTCAAAGAAAAAAGTTGTCATTACTTTCATGGCCTTCAGTTTTTAGGGGTGGCCTTCAAGTTCGTTATTCTGCAAAAAACTTGAACCTTCACAGTTCCCCACCATTTTGGGGCCTTTCTGACTAGGAAGTAATTAGGTCATTTTGACTAAAATTCTGTATTCAATTTTTGCCTAGAATTGTACACAATTTTGACTAAAATTCTGTATTCAATTTTTGCCTAGAATTGTACACAAAAGCTTTTAAAATTAGACATTTTTTTTTTCAGTTAAGAAACCTTTTCATCAACTTTTTCATACAAAAGCATTTTGGAGGTCCAATATTTTTTATCAAAAATCAAAATATAAAATTGGGAATTTTATTGTCACATTTGGAATCCAAGTATACGCCTTAGCATTGGGAATGGGGACAAATTCTGGCCCCAAATTGGTAAAAAAACAACACACTGCTTGACCCTAACTCGAAATCCATTAATACAAACAAAACATGACAGAGACAATAGGCAGATGTAATAGGCAAGGCCCGTAACTCGTTAATGATTGTAGAGTTATGCCTTATGTTCTTATAAAAAAAACCAGAAACAATCCAGTGTTGTATGGCATTTTTTTCTGCTGGTGCTCTTATGTTGATTAACTGTTGCACTTTTGGGCTTATAGACAGTCTGTTTTAAGCTCACCTAAGCACAAAGTGCTCAGCGTGAGCTATTGTGATAGGTTGATTGTCCGTCCGTTGTCTGTCATCAATCATTTTCCTTCAAACAACTTCTTCTCCTAAACCACTTGGAGAATTTCAACCAAACTTCACAGGGATTTACAAATTGGGAGGTCCTTTTCCAGATGCCTTCAATAAAAGTGGTTCCATGCAGAACTCTGGTTGCCATGGCAGCCGAAAGGAAAAAGCTTGAAAATCTTCTTAGAAACCCCTTATGGAATGTGAAATATCTGATATGAGTATTTTCAGGACAGAAAAAACTGTTGGTTATATCTAGTTAGTTCATTTGAATAATCATAAATAGGTGTTACTCAGGTGCAAGCTTCTCTGACCTTTGTCTTAATTAAGGGTCGAAAAGTACTTCTTTTAAGCCACCATATAGTTAGAATCAATCTTGAACAACCATGGAGTTTTCTTGCCAAAGAATGGAAAAAAAAATAATTAACTGAACAGTGGGCTTACAATTATCTGCTCGGAATATCCTGTGCAATTAATGAATGTGCTATTTAAGTTCTCGTCTTTGACATTGGAAAAGAAAATCTCAACACTAGATCTGAATACTCGATCTAATTTCGCTCAGCATCCTAAAAGATTTCATGAATAACAATGATTATGCATTCTCAGTGGGTATTACATTGTTTTATCATATCACGCTGATTGCATGCGAGCCTTGATTATATTTGACAAACAACGGAACTTTCCCGCTTGTCATATTAGATGATGAATAATAAATGTACGGTGTGACAGTGTCGGAAAGGGAATGATGTATTGTATGATACATGAATCTCCACAAAATAGGAACTCACAGCTGTGGTTTCAGCTTCCTGATATTGTTTGTTCTAAAAGATGTTTTTTCTCTCTGACTGTCAAGCAGATATGCCGGGCATAATATTAAGTTTAATATCAGTTATCACAATATCAAAGACGTTATTAATTAAGAAGTGTCAACTACCTTGAAAGATGCACTCTTACTCTCAAATAAGATGAGTATCACAATTAATACAACTGTTTTAGTTTACCAAAAAAGATAAAAAAATATCGAAAACAATGGTTCTTATGATTAGGATACTGTGTATAATTTGAAAGAAAGGTGCAGAAAACATGGCTAATTTCTACCTTATGAGACAATTATTAAGTTGATCACTGTAATTCTTTTCGAACCCACCAGTCATTTAATATTTGCATGTGCATTTTCAGCTATTTAATACAAGGCAATAAATCGCACCTTGTGAACACCAAAAGTATATATTTCTTTTTGCGCTCACATGGTGTCAAATAACTTGCAATCTAACACTCACAACAAACAATTATCCTCTATCTAAAAGTTTGCACCTATGTAAATGTATGAACAAACTAGACTAATGAAATACCAAAATAAAAAAAATGCATCAAAAAGTAGCACTGAACAATTTGTTCAATGATGCTTTAACATTAGTATTTTTTGTTTCTGTTAAATATTTATAAGTTCATTTAAAATTTTCACTTGTCCAATAAATTTTGAAATTTAATAGTTATTAGGGGAAATCATTCTTGATGAAGTTTAATATTTTGTAACGCAGAGAAAATTGGCTCCCAGGGAATATTGTGAAAATGTTAAATTCATGTTTTTGGTTTGTGTTCTTTGTGTTATAAACAAACAGGGGTCTGAACATAAAATGCACATATTTTGTGCAGATATTGAATTTTGTACTACAATTTATTGTCAAGCCCACTTGCAGTGAGACATCATTGTCACAATGGTGGTTCGGTGTATGTCCAATGTGTCTGTTAGTCCATCCGTCCAGACTCAACTTTGTTGGGGCTGTATTTTGACCATGCATTATTGGATTTTTAAAAGACTTGCCATGAAGGTTCACCTTGATGAGGTGGCATATCGCGCACAGGACCAAGGTCTGTACCTGAAAGGTCAAGCAGTCTGCGAAATAACCCATGTGCCCGATGCCCGGGGCAAGTAAAAATCCCGCCGGGCAAGTAAAAAATCGTATTTGCTTGCCCGATCGGGCAAGTGAAAAAAGAGAACGAAATCGTTTATCCGAAAATCAACAAACAAAGTAAATACGCTAAATTTGATGACGTATTACTCGACTTTTTAAAAGTCACTAAATTTGATGACGTTTTACGCGGTCTGTATCGACTGGTACACTTACTCCGCAGTCCGAATCAATAGACGCTTATAACTATGCGTATAAAATTGAAAGCCGATTGGACGCTTGATTTAAACCAGTCCGATGCAAGCGTTTTAAAGACGAAGGTCATAGATCAGATAATGTCATTTTTGAGATATGTTCCTGGTGCTAAACCAGGAAAGAAACGTCCTGTACCCAAAGATAATGCCAACACAGATGTCGACAGAAGATATTGTTTTCTTTCTTCTTTTGTCATTTAGAGAATGAATAAAACAACTCTGATGTGATCTTTGCTTTATATTTTATTTGAAATTTATTCGGGCAAGTGAAAATTGGTCCGGGCAAGTTAAAATTGCCAGGGAGATGCCCGAAAGGGCAAGTTCATCTGAGAAGTTATTTCGCAGACTGGTCAAGGTCAGACATAGAGGTCAAAAGTTGAAATGAGTAACTATAAAAAGGATTATACCAAGTAAAATGTCTGTCCCACCTCTTATCCAAGTCTTACAAGATTTCCAAGGAACTTGTCTCCATGTTTCTGATGATGAAGTGGCGTGTCGCTACAAAACCCCAGGTCTGCCCATCAAAGGTCAATGTCACATAAGAGGTTAAACGTCAAAATGAATACTGGAAACATTTTTTTTACACCTTATCAGCAAGTGATACTCTTCCATATGATTGCAAAATATATGATGTTACTTTTAAGGCATCACATAAAAACATAACCTCCAGAGGCTTTATAATAAAAATAATGACAAGCTAATTTCTACATCTGACACCTTAAAGGAACTAGACACCAGAATGATACACTTGCAAGAAAAAAAAAGAAAATTGTCCAAAACTTACATAAAACTGATATTGATGTGTACAACACATTGAATCTTATTTACCGAGTATCACATTGCTTGGACATTTTTTGCATTTTTTTCAAATTCAAATTTTACTGGGATCGCCTACCAGTTGTAAATACCAGTAAATTTAAACATAACGTTTGTGTATGTATCTGTACTAATCATGTGACTTTCACATGCTAAATATACACACTATAAACTGAGAAACCATTATGCGCTTTTTTTAAAACTGATAAACTCAGCTGAGACAGCAACGAAATATTCTTTCAATCATGTAAAATGATGTATAATCGGCCTCGTACTAGCTCATATTGACAATTCTAGGCTTGTTTTGAGGAATTACTGTGTTTGCCAATTTTGGGACCATCTGGTGTCTAGCCCCTTGAAGTTACCAACAAAGTTGTCTGACAAAAACATACATTTGAGTTGTATACAATGTTTTCCAATATTGGACTGGTTAGCTATTAGAAAACGCGAGCACTGATGCAAATAAGGTTTTGTTCAATTTTAGCAGAATATTGTCTGAGTTTGAATAAACCAAATATTATTGGAATTGTCTGTGACACAATATCGGCAATTTTTTGCGCTATAACACTTATCACATATTTAGGTGTCCGAAAGTGCCGTAAGCCCAGAGTGGAACAAATAATTGAAAAATAGTACAGAATTATTGGATTTTCCCTTGTGCTGAAAAAAAGTGTCACATTTAGAATGAAGAATAATGTTAAACCATATTCGATAAACTATATCGGTCGTACGGAAGCTTTTTTATATGGGATTAGAGTCTGTTTAAGAATATGGTAATCTTGTCAATGAAAGAGAATTTGTATCTGTCTGGAATATGATACTGCCTTTGATATGGTAGATTCTGTGACATTGATTTATTGATGATTATAGAAATTTATTAAACACATCATAATGTATGTCAAACAAAATTTGAATGGAAATATTCTGCTCAGAATGTTCTTATTTGATATAATCTATTATTTAAAATATAGTTTGAAATTCAGAATATATTAGCAGACAGATATTTATTTGACATTTTGTGATAGATTATGCAGGAAAGACAGAAATCGGTCTTTCGGAGTGGGAAAATGATTTGAAAAACAGAAGTTGATCGGATTTATAAAAGTGGCTGGTCATTACCAAAATTGGTCAGTATCAGCTATTTAAAAAACAAACAGAGTGCAATTATGCCAGTTTTACAGGAGGACATTTAAAAAAATCTGTTCTGTGTCCGTATTACAGAAGCATCTTATGTCTTTCTTAAGTAACATAAGTTAACTTAAGTGTAAAATGGATTTGTTTTTTAAAACTAGTTCTTTAAGATGGAGTTTTCATTTTTATAAGCATAGGTGTCCATATTTTAATTGAAGAATATGCACTAAGCTTAACACTTAATAAAAAATAATAAGGTAATTCAGTAAAGGAATTTGCTGAATTTAAGAAAAATGTAAAAATTTAACTTAAGATGCTTCTGTAACATGACACTGCAGTTTCTTCTATTTTGGAATGCAGGAAGAAACTCATGTGAAATAAAAATCTTTTCTGAGAGATTTGTCTGAAGCCAGTTCTGGCATTACATGCAGAAGTTCCACAGAATAAGTGCTGTCAGACAATATGGTCGACCTAATCGACAGTGTACACTTAAATTGGAAATAATTATGCTGCGGAAAGGGCATTTGTGTGTGCACTTGGCTTTTTGTCTTTTCGACAGAATTGATTAAAATTGGATGTATTTCTTAAGTTTGAGTATTAATTTAAAAGGAATGTAATGGTTGACATTAATTATTTGAGACAAATGGGATATCGGAATAAGTGAATTATGGAGTATTAAATGTCTTGAAGAATATTACAAATTGAGACGACGGATGCATTAAGCTACATTTATTATTAAATGGTTAGAAAAATTCAATTGTTTGAAATACTGCAGTACAGTACGTATGATTTTTTGTTAATATTTTCTTGGATAATACGAAGTTGAACACCAAAGTGTTACTGCTAATGGATTCCAGAAAACTTGTTTAACAGAAGGAATTTTAATGCCGCTGCCGTTAATATTAATATATTGACATGACACCAAACATTTACCCTGATAGATATTCATAGCTGTAAAACCAATGCAGAGATTTACTAACCACATAACAGTGGACAAACAAAGCGCATAAGGAATTGAATTTAATATACTTTTTTGTAAAACAAAGTAGGTTATGAATTATCGATAGCAGTCTGGCATCAATATCAATTTAACTGCAACGGTATCATACAATGTGGATCTAAAATGTGAATGACACACTACATAAGTTAAGTACAAATGTGCTTTGAAACCTTAAATGCAATGAGCGAGAAGGTTCCCGATGAAGAATACAGGTCCCCGTTATCTTGCAAGCCACCAGGGGGAATAACTCACTGCTTCCGACGTCGGTTTTCCGAAGACGATAATCTGGTATTGACTACAAGTCATTCTGAGGAACGTCTTAGTCGAAAAGCAACTGGATTTATACGCCACTTATCAGGGGAGCTAATCTGTCAGCCAAAGAAGCAAATTTTAAGGGAAACAACTCCGAGATCAAAGTCTCTTCAAAGGAATTACTCAGGGGAGATAACTGAACTGAAGTCTATAAATAGACAAAATTCAGGGGACACAATTCATGGATCTTCCAGAAGCCCTCTTAAAGTAAAGCAAAAGAAATTCAGAGTTACATTTGAGGTAATGTTTGATTTAACTGATTGTCAGTCTTTTATTAGCTTTTGTTCCAGGAAGAAAATAATTTGTTTAAGTATTGTCATAGCGATGGTGTAGGTGCTCAGGGGTGTTGTTGTAGTGTTAAAACTTTGACCTTGACCATTATGCTTAAATACTGTCTACATTTCCACGAAACTTGGTACTCATATTGCCATATACATATGCACATGTACAGCAACCCCCATAACTCTTATCTGTAATAATTTTCAAGTTATGCCACTTTTTAAGAAAATAAAACAACATCCACAAACAAATAGCATAGGTGTTCACTCCACAATTTCCTAATCAGGTTATTGTGATGGTAGTTTAAGCAATCATTTTATTTTATGTGAGAGCACAAAGGAACATGTTGAAAGTGTGGTTCTCTGCCTTTTAGATATAAGATGGTATTTATTTTTCAATAACTTTTGAGCCCTCCTCCGTTAGTAGTTCCAAGCTAATAGGTAAAACCCCTGATGATTACGCAGTTAACTTTCTCAGATGTGTGAAGTCAATTTACAGGCTATCAATGTTGCAAATGATTCTGAATTCACTGAGGGTATTTGGGCAGACAACAAAAGCAACCATCATTAAAGGCTCCATAACCTTCAAATGCTAAGCTCCTTTGCAAGCAGTAGGACAGGTAATTAAAAGTTGTCTTAAGCTGTGAGACTATTTAATAATTACCATCCTAACAGAGATTGATTTCACAAGAATGTTATATATGGCGATTACTAAAATAGATTTCCATTTTAGAGGTGCATCTTTTTGCAGTGTTTCAGTTGGGCCTAAATTGGACTATAAAACGTTTCCCCTCACTCAACCAACCCCAAAAATCAGCATTAATATTTTTGCATGTTTAGCTATTAAATAAATGGTTACAATTGTATTATCAGTATCAGTATTATAATATATAAATTAATATTTTTCAAAAATGCATTATTTAGTTAGAAGTTAAAGGTTTATCACTCCAAATCAATGTATAATGTTATACATATGTATGTATTGATTTTGAATAAGAGTGTCACTTATATATATATAATATAAATATAAACAAAAGCTTTTCGACATACTGTAAACCCTAATTTAATTAACATTATCTAATTATTTCCTTGCTAAAGTCTGTTTCCTCAGTTCAAAAAAAGCTTGTGTCTCACTGGTCATTGTTTTCACAATTCTAAACAAAACTCAAATTTTTATGGATTTTTGTTTGTTTTATTTCATGATGAAAAATTGACTTCATTAGAAAATTATTTAAAATACCAGCCCTGGGCCCTGTTAAAATAAAGGTCGTAAGACTGAAGACAATAACTTTCTAGACGTAACTCCATTTTGGGCATATTTTTCCAATAAAAATGTCATAAGGACATTTATTGCATGGATTCTGCTGGTTACTTTACGGTTGAACCTGAGCCCTAGTAAGCAGTGAAAGGTTTAATAGTAAGATAAAAAAATTCTTATTGAAATGTGGCGCAGGGTCTTAGGAGAGGAAACAAAAAATATTTTGAATCTGGCCTATATGTAAGTCAGGATCTTTTTTAAACCCTGATATCTTAATTCTTCCATGTCAGAAGTCATTAAAATTTAAATCTGTGTAATTTCAGTAAATTGGTAGGACTAGTACGCATGCAAACAAACATTTTTTGAAGGATGGCCTATAAATTTAGAGCAGGGGTTAATTGACCATTTTAAGATTCAGCTATAAATGCTGTGGCTTTATTAAAGACAAATCCATCTTATGGGAAATAAATCATTCAACACTTCTATTATTTAACATTCTAGACTTTTATGTCCATATGGGAAATTTCAGAGTATTTTCAAAAAGTATTGAGTGATAAAAAAAATGATTGTGTATCATAACAACACAAACACAGGGTTTATTTTATATCATTTGATGCTGTATATACATTTGTAAAATCTCATTAGTATGATGTTGAGCCTGTGGCAAGGAGTTGCGATCAATTCGTTTATGGGGAAACTGTCATGGTGAAACTACGTTTCCATTATCCGACAGGGATTAGTACATAATCTGTCAGAAAAGCATTTCCGTGACTTCGAACGCAACCTGTTTTTCCCATGCTTGTTAGCTCCCAGCTTTTCGTCACTTCAATGGAAATGACCAATAAAATGAACGTCCATCGAGACTTGACCTTACATGTTTGGTGTTCTTTGAATTTCGACCTTAATTAACAGAAATTGTAAATACGCGAGTTTTATTATTCATTAGAGAAAGAAAAAACTATAACCTTTTGTGAAGAGAATTGGGAAGCTATTAGCCTAGAACAGAATATGTCCGGGAAATCGCTCGTCTATTGATTCAGACTGAAAGTTTGATCAATGTCCGCAGATTTTACCACTCTTCTGCTCCACAAAAGTGTCTTCCCTCCTTGGACATCTACAGAATGTGGGACGCTGAAATTGATAGCATTGTCTTGTTATCGGAGCGGTAATTGTACAAACTGTGAGAATAATTCCAATATTTAAGCAATTTATATCCCTAATGGGACACTCAGTGGCTTATTGATCAGGAAATGGATTATTTTATGATTAGTCCTGGTATAATATAATTTTCAGAAAATTACGATTTTCGATAATTTTATTTTTATGCCCCCAAAGGTGGGCATATTAAAATCGCAACGTCCGTCGGTCCGTACGTCCGGCTCTGTAACTTTCCCTTGTATGGACAGATTTTAAAATAACTTGCCACATGTGTTCCACATACCAAGACGACATGTGGCGTGCAAGACTCGTGTCCCTACCTCAAAGGTCAAGGTCACACTTAGTGTTTATTCACAATGGAGTGCTGCATATAAGGACATAGAGTATAGGTTGTCGTGTCCGGGCTGTAACTTTCTCTTGTATGGACAGATTTTAAAATAACTTTGCCACATGTGTACCACATACCAAGACGACGTGTCACGTGCAAGACCCGTGTCCCTACCTCAAAGGTCAAGGTCACACTTAGAGTTTATTCACAATGGAGTGCTGCATATAACGACATAGAGTATAGGTTGTCGTGTCCGGGCTGTAACTTTCCCTTGTATGGACCGATTTTAAAATAACTTGCCACATGTGTTCCACATACCAAGACGACGTGTCGCCTGCAAGACCCGTGTCCCTACCTCAAAGGTCAAGGTCACACTTAGTGTTTATTCACAATGGAGTGCTGCATATAAGGACATAGAGTATAGGTTGTCGTGTCCGGGCTGTAACTTTCTCTTGTATGGACAGATTTTAAAATAACTTGCCACATGTGTTCCACATACCAAGACGACGTGTCGTGTGCAAGACCCGTGTCCCTGCCTCAAAGGTCAAGGTCACACATAGTGTTTATTCACAATGGAGTGCTGCATTTAAGGACATGGAGTATAGGTTGTCGTGTCCGGGCTGTAACTTTCCCTTGTATGGACAGATTTTAAAATCACTTGCTACATGTGTTCCACATACGAAGACAACGTGTCGTGTGCAAGACCCATGTCCCTACCTCTAAGGTGAAAGATACACTAAGTGTTTATTCACAAGGGAATTCTGAATATAAGGACATAACAGTGTAGGTTGTCAAGTATGGGTGGTATTTTTTTATGTTCAGAGGCAATTTAAAATAACTTGCCATATGTATTTGACACGTAAAGGCAAGATCAACTTTTCATGTACTGACCTTGTTCGTAGGTCAATGTCACATTCGGGGGCATTCGTCACATACTGTGACAGCTCTTGTTCTTAGTATAATCTCATTGTTGTGTGATTAGAGTCACTGTTAAGAGATTTCCTAATTTATCAATTTAGCCTATTCCCAGAATTCCTAACTTTTTGTGGGCAAGGGAACTAACAATGTATCAGAGTTTGATCATTTGTATTATAGCTATCTCCCTTGTTTAGGAAGACCAAATCTTATTTTGTGAAATGAGTTAGCTATTTAATTTTTTTCAAGGAAATACTAAAAAGCAAGATTTTTTTATCTCAGTAAACCATTTCTGCAATATTAAGTTGACTTCTTTTTGTATCCAAATGTTTTTTGTTCAAAATTTTAAGGATCTACTACCAATGCTCTGGGCATTAATTATAATAATTGGGCTTATCAGCTTTATGCTTCCAATGGACCTTACTTATCATCTAAGTGCCACCGTTTGCTTCCTGACCTGTGTTAGGGGGAGATAACTGATGTATGGACAGATAAAGCATGGTATGTGAGTGGTAAAGTATGATTTAGGGATATTGAGCTAATTACAAATTGAGAGGGGCAAATTACACCGATTCCAAAGTGACTTCTCAGACAGATTTTTCCCTTTTTTTTCTCTTATGAATCAATACATGGTTATATACCATATCAGACCCGTGGCGACTCTCCATCTTTGTAGGTTTTGAGGCTGAATGCTTTGTAATTTTTTAAAACATGGTGAACATGCTGGACCGACTTAAATGATCAGCTTCTTATTTTTTACATTTTAACTTCATTGCATTTAATCCTACGGGGATTGGGTAACTGTATCAAATACATAGTGGTTATGTTCAACATATATTTTGTCTAAGATTTATTTAATGTTTAGTACACAAGTGGAACTTTCATACCTAGTCTAAATAACACCTCTTTGGGGGTCGTGAATCACTAGAAATCAGTGTTTTTGTGTACAAATCTGTCAATTCACTGTTTTATTTATAGGAAATGTATTTGGAGGTCTGTTGGCCATTGACTTTTTATATTTCCTAAATGCTGACCATTTAAAGTATTGATTCGTGCATTCTGCAAGAAAAGTTTGTACTCGAAAGTTTTTTTAGCATTTGACATTATGATACTCGCAAAAAACACTATAATTGTGAACGATGTTGATATTATTTGTATAGCAGTATGGGTTGGCAGATTAAATGTTTTGTTAATAAAATATCTTGTAATAAAAATATATATCAAGATTTATGTCTGCATAACAAAGTAGAAAGCTGGGGCATTACATATAGCTGCATGGGCTAAAGTACATCATCCGGCTGGGGGGGGGGGGGCTCAACTTGGCTTGCATCCCCATTTTTTATATACATTTCTTTTATTTAATGTCTGTTTTCTTGCATATATCTGTAACCAAAATGCAGATTTCTATGAAACGATGTGGCTGGTCAGTGCCCACTTGGAGCCATGCCAGTGAAAAAGTAAATCAAAATGCAATTACAATTGATGAAAGTATGTCTTGTGAAGGTAAATTAGAGGAGAAAATTTGACAGATAATAAATATAAAGTCAGTCTGCTGTTAGATGTCATAAAGAATAAATTGACAGTTTCTAACAGTTGTTCATGATTTCTTGTGAAATATTCTGCCAAGAATAACTGATCATTATTATTAATAATTATACTTGATAGTTAGCAAGGTTTTGGGGTAATTATGCCCCCTTTTGAAAAAAGTGGGGTATATTGTTTTGCACATGTCGGTCGGTCGGTCGGTCTGTCTGTCTGTCGGTCGGTCGGTCGGAATACCAAATGGTTTCCGATCAATAACTTGAGAACGCTTTGACCGAGGGACCTCATACTTGGTATGTGTATTGGTCATCACCAGCAGATGAACCCTATTGATTTTGAGGTCAGTGGGTCAAAGGTCAAGGTCAGTGTGACCTTTACATGAAAAACGGTTTCCGATCAATAACTTGAGAACGCTTTGACCCAGGAACCTCATACTTGGTAGGTGTATTGGTCATGACCAGCAGATGAACCCTATTGATTTTGAGGTCAGTGGGTCAAAGGTCAAGGTCAGTGTGACCTTAACATGAAAAACGGTTTCCGATCAATAACTTGAGAACGCTTTGACCCAGGGACCTCATACTAGGTAGGCTTATTGGTCATGACCAGCAGATGAACCCTATTGATTTTGAGGTCAGTGGGTCAAAGGTCAAGGTCAGTGTGACCTTTACATGAAAAACGGTTTCCGATCAATAACTTGAGAACGCTTTGACCCAGGAACCTCATACTTGGTATGTGTATTGGTCATCACCAGCAGATGAACCCTATTGATTTTGACGTCAGTGGGTCAAAGGTCAAGGTCAGTGTGACCTTTACATGAAAAACGGTTTCCGATCAATAACTTGAGAACGCTTTGACCCAGGAACCTCATACTTGGTAGGTGTATTGGTCATGACCAGCAGATGAACCCTATTGATTTTGAGGTCAGTGGGTCAAAGGTCAAGGTCAGTGTGACCTTAACATGAAAAACGGTTTCCGATCAATAACTTGAGAACGCTTTGACCCAGGGACCTCATACTAGGTAGGCTTATTGGTCATGACCAGCAGATGAACCCTATTGATTTTGAGGTCAGTGGGTCAAAGGTCAAGGTCAGTGTGACCTTTACATGAAAAACGGTTTCCGATCAATAACTTGAGAACGCTTTGACCCAGGAACCTCATACTTGGTATGTGTATTGGTCATCACCAGCAGATGAACCCTATTGATTTTGACGTCAGTGGGTCAAAGGTCAAGGTCAGTGTGACCTTTACATGAAAAACGGTTTCCGATCAATAACTTGAGAACGCTTTGACCCAGGAACCTCATACTTGGTAGGTGTATTGGTCATGACCAGCAGATGAACCCTATTGATTTTGAGGTCAGTGGGTCAAAGGTCAAGGTCAGTGTGACCTTAACATGAAAAACGGTTTCCGATCAATAACTTGAGAACGCTTTGACCCAGGGACCTCATACTAGGTAGGCTTATTGGTCATGACCAGCAGATGAACCCTATTGATTTTGAGGTCAGTGGGTCAAAGGTCAAGGTCAGTGTGACTGTAAGCTGAAAAAAGGTTTTCTGATTGTCCATATTTTATTTTCTTATATAGTAGACAGTAGAAATTTATATGTCACTAAATGCATGAGTTGAAGTATCAGTTTTCAGTGAACATCTAGTTTAATTATGCCCCCCTTCGAAGCAGAGGGGTTATATAATTGCTTTGCACATGTCGGTCGGTCTGTTGGAAGACCAAAGCTTGTCCGAGTGATAACTCAACAATTCCCGGACCTATGGTCATCAAACTTGACATGAAGATTAGGTATGACCAGTAGATGACCTGCCTCATATGCATCCAATGACAAATCAGCTGTCATTTCAGTCCATGCATATTTCATTCAATTGTCCAAATATTTCTGGCAACTTGGCGCTCAGGGGGCATAATGTTTGACAAACATCTCTTGTTTATACAAAAATTGTTTGAGAGTTTATTTTCTTGGAAAATTATTTTTAGATAATGTAATCGAGTCTATTTTTTCAGACAAATTCAGTCAAGATGTTGTTTTTAAAATTTCTAGAAGATTTCCAGAAAACTGCATGAACCCAAGGATTAACCATAAGATACAGAAACGGGAAACAGAAGATGTTTTGAGCAATTTCATGTTGTTTAATTGACGGTCTGGCATTATCAACTGATCACATTGCCCACTGGTGTGAGTTTTAAATTAATTAACTGCAAAACATTTGCCTAAAAACCCTAAGTGGTCGAAATTATATTTTATCCAATTAGATGGCAGTATTTTTCAAATCTGCCCATACAATATGTGGGAGAATGCCATGAGGTCAAGCCATAGTGCAGTCCCTATAGGCATGGCCAGACTTTAAAGTGATACTTGTATTTATAATCAATAAAATAATCATATACTTTAAGTGATTAATCTTTAACTACTTACTAAATAATGTATTTATGGAAAATAATAATTACTGATAACAAGATTGTAACCGTGTATTTAATAGATGAAAATGCAAAAATATTAAATAACTGGTGGGCCCTTAAAGATTTACGAAGACACTTATATCATCTCATTAGGTAGAAATAACGTATTTTCTGCACATTTCTTTCAAATTAAACACAGTATTCTTCATAAGAAACATTGTTTTCGATATTTATTTATCCTTTTCAGTAAAAATTGTATTAATTGTTGTAATGCTTATTTGGGAAGAAGAGTCCTTCTTTAAAGACTATAATACCCTTGATGAAATTACATAGTGAGAGATGGATTAATGATTATCAAAAAGATGTGTCCACATTTTTGTTGCTTTATCAAAGATTATGAGAATGTTTTGTGGGTCTTAAAAATTACATAACAAAATAAATGAGGCATTGCAGCTTTAATAGGTGAAAGTCTTTGATCAAAGACATGATATTTGTATTTCAGCTGCATTAGCATCAAGCTTTTTAAGTTCAATGATATCGGCATCAAGCTTTTTAAGTTCAATGATATCGGAATGTCAAAACTATACCAGAAGTATTGTCTAAATTCACTGAAAGAGTTTTTTCAACATGGAAATGAAAGTGTATTTAACATGATGAGTGTACAAAGGTATTTAATGTAATTTTGCATGCAGTTTTCAAAAGAAACATCCCATGCCTGAAGGAGGTACAAAACATATGTTCATCTTGAGTTAAAGCTATGAAAAAAACTCTTGTTAAGAGTTGAGCTATGAAAAACATTTTCACTGAGATGCTAATGCATTAACTCTGAGCTGTCTTTGATGTTATTAGGCCAACAAAAAGCACTTCTGAAATAATTATGTTTCTGGTCCTAAAACATTGATAGATTCCTTTGAGCTCTGAGCTGTCTTTGATGTTATTAGGCCAACAAAAAGTTCTTCTGAAATAATTGTTTCTGGTCCTAAAACAAAGATAGATTCCTATGAGCTCTGAGCTTACTTTGATGAAGTAAGGCCAATTAAAAGTTGAAATAATTATGTTTCTGGTCCTAAAACATGATAAGATTTAACCATTTGTATTTGATTTCAAGGCTGGTAAGGTTAAAATGATTAGAAAATAGATATGTAGGGAAGTTTTGTTGAATATAAGTTACGAATGTAAATGCTTAATCAAGAATTCTCATGAAAAATCCATGAATGATTTTAGGTTGACAATTTCTTCTGGAAAAAACTTTTTTGAGTTATTTTTAAAGCCCTTTATCATTATGGCGGTTGGCCTCATCTCATGATAGAGAAAATGCAATTTTTTAGAACAAATGGCCAAAACTGAACAGCCATTTACATGATAAATAGTACACAAATTATAATTCACATTTATTATGTGTGCAAGTGTAGAATTTTTGGCCGTTAACTCTGGCTGGAATAATTATCAAGTTATGCCTCTTTAAATGATAGTTCGATGAAGTCATGATTTTTGTGTTAACTTGGCTTTAACATAATAAAGTCTTCAAAATTATTATTCACATGCAACTTTGTTCATTATCATCAATATTCCTAGTGACAATGAGCACAATTATGTAGCTACACTGATAACTCTGGATTAAAAAAATATTGCATTATGCCCCTTATTTGGCTGCAGAACTGCAGTGGTCGCTCTCTTAAAAATCTCAGATTAAATTAAATTGTTGCTTACCTGAGCTTATATTTTATGACAAATATAAATCTGCTAAGCATTAGGCCCACTTATCTAGATGAATATTTCTGAAGTTGTGCCCCTTGATCAGCTGAAAAAACAGACGGGGCTTATCATGGCAAGCACTTTTTCTACTTTCAAAATGATACATTTGAAGGAGAAAATTATCAATTAACTGAAGACATTTAAAAAAATACAATCAGAATCATTTTTACCTTACTTTTTATTTGAGGTAAATTTTTACCGTACTTTTTATTTGAGGTAAATTTTTACCTCACTTTTTACTTTGAGGCAAATATTTACCGTACTTTTTATTTGAGGTAAATTTTTACCTCACTTTTTACTTTTAGGCAAATATTTACCTTACTTTTATTTGAGGTAATTTTTTACCTTACTTTTTATTTGAGTTTTTTTTTTACCTTACTTATTGCTTTGAGGTAAATCTTTCCTCACAAGCAATTTGATACCTCTCTTCTAAATTAAACTATGTTTGATGTTGTTAATGTTATTTTTCTAAGTGACTTAATGACATGGCTAAATGTTTGGCTATCCTTTATTGAAGGCTTTATAATGACTCCAGAGAAGAAACTACTTTTTTACAAAAAAATGTTGCCTTTTTTCCTGCGCATCTTCAGATTTATTTAAACATAAACCATATGTTATGTTCTTTTTGTGATTTTCCCCAAGGTATTTACCAGTTTAATATTGTTGTATTTTTTTTTTATTAAATGTGAAATTTTGGTTATTTTATGCAGTTCATTTGTATGAGGTAAAAATATATAATACAATGCTACTATAAGTTTAAGGTGCAGTTTTTAAATGATTTAGTATGTTTGTTGTTGTTTTTTCAAAGAAAAAAGTGGATGTAAATTTGACATAGCCTTCGATCAAGGCGTAATTACTGTAGTGCAAAAACTTCATTGAACCCTGACCAAATCTAAAAAAATAAGATATTCAGATGAAACTTGGTATAAATGTTCCAGAAAAAATACACACAATCAGCAGGCCCATAACTCTGGCTTACCCCGGCGAAATAATGACCATGGTCGACCATGGTCCCCACGGTTTTTGACAGTTTTTGACGGTCAACCATGTTTTATCATGGTTAACCATCAAGTACCATGGGAAAATCATTGCCTGGACCACGGTCGACCATGGTCGACCATGGTCTACCATGGTCGACCGTGGTCGACCATGGTCTACCATGGTACAAAAAAATATCACCATGGTATACCATGGTTTGACCATGGTCGACCATGGTCTACCATGGTACAAAAAAAGATCACCATGGTATACCATGGTTTTTGAAGGTCAACCATCAAGTACCGTGAAAAACCCCACAGTAGACCATGGTACAAAAGTTTTACTCCGAGAGTCACCATTTCAACCATGGTCTACCATGGTACACCAAGGTTGACCATGGTCAGCCACTGTGACAGTTTACCATAGTCTACCATCATCCTTTTTTATCTGATTATTTACTTTGGATAAGTCTAAAAATGATTTGTTGATTTTGGTAAATAACAGAAATAGCAACTTAATAAATGTGGTCTTATTCTTTACTGATATTTAGTAAACACACAACTTGTCAACAACAGAAGTTGTGTTTCAGTATTAACCCTTTACCAGCTGTTCTGCTAATTTTAGACTCATCCACAACGAAAGCATCTGATGGAAAGGAAGAATATCTATTGGAAAGGAAGAATGCCAAATTTGAAAACCTTTGAAAACAATTTGTGGGAAATAGAGCATTTGCTCATTAATGAGCATCTATGCTCCATTCCTCTGTGAAATGATGTTCTTGTGTTTAATTACTGTTCAAGAACTATGCAAAACTGTACTAGAACAGTAACTGATCACTTTTAAGAACAGTTGTACTTGAACAGTTCAAGAATACTTTTTAAGAACAGTTCTTGAATTTTTTAAAGACTATTGTTGTTCTAATACTGTTCTATATTAAAGTCTTAAGTACAATATAAGAACAGTTCATGAATAGTGTTTGCACTTAAAATGTTCTTGAACTGTTCATAAAGACAAGTTGGCACATTTAAAGAATAGTTTATGAACTTTTATGTTCTTAATATGTTCTTGAAATGTTCTTTTTAAACAATTTGGCACATCATAGGAACAGCTTATGAACATGGCAAGTTCTTAAAATGTTCTGCATATGTCTTTGAAAGGAAACTTGTACAAAAACAAGTAGTTGCATCAGCAACAGGCAGGAAGTTGAGGTAGCTGTGGTTACAACTGGCTGGTGCATTTAGTGTAACACATTTGGCCCAGTTATAACCCAAAGATTATAAATAAAAAATAACAAACGTAAAGAAAATTCCATATCAAAATAACATGAACATTAAAATTAAATTTATTTTAATTAAAGCACCACATATATCATATGTATCATGTAAGGTGCCATGGATTGCTGGTCACCTTGCCTGGATACAGTAATTTATATTTTTTATATATATTTTTTTTTAATAGATTTATTTATTTATTTTTTGTCAAGATTTTGTCAAGTTATTAGTAACTTTTTTTCATGAAAAATGTGGAATATTTTTTAAAATGACATATATTCACTATCTTGTCAAAAAAAAAAAAAAAAAAAAAAAATAATTTTTTTTTTTATTTTATATAAAATTACTGTATCCAGGCAATGTGACGAGCACCTGTGGTCAACACTGGTTAATTAGTTGTTAAACCGGTTAAATATAATATTTACAAAATACTATAGCCATATTCTAACGTAGCTATATAACTATATTCTAACGGTTACGCATTTAAGACGAAACGCTCTTCACTGGCGGAGATAGTTTCGAACGCCCGCCATTTTTGTCGAAATAATGCGCCAAATAAACTGATGTCTTGTTTCGTTTATTTAAGGTAAGTTCAAGCGATGTAAGGAGTATAATTCAGTAACGTTTATAACGATCTTTTACGCTAATATTATTGTTTAAAATAACATAGCAACATTTTGAAGTAATGAGCAAATATGTTTTGTTGTAATACATTTTCGCGACAAACATACGAAATACGTTTGTGTAGAAACACAGTTAAATGCTTGTTTTTGGCTAGCGTTCAGCTAATACTTAATTTATATATATATTAAAGCAGCTTTTAAATTTGTTTCTTAACGTTGGTAAGCTATTTTTGTCGAGAAAAAGGATCAATTGTAATGGGCCGGCAGCGATGCAAAAGTGGGTGGGGAAGGTCAAAAACTAAAACCTTTCAAAAAGTTTTTATTGTTTGAGGAACGATCTTTTAGGGGAGTGAAACATATATTTTTGGCGACATGTAAGTAGGGAGTTAACAAATTTTATATTAGAATATTAATATTTTTTATAAAAAAACTTTCACATTTATTCTAAAAAGTCTGTTGACATTATCACTTTGTTTTCATGTCAAAATGCTCCAGACTACCTATTTAACAATGTTGTGAGTTCGTTATTATATCTTGTCAAATAAAAAATAAAAGTTCTTTAGGTTAATAATGAAAAGTAGTGGATGAGAGATCATTTCCGGGTTACAAATATGTTAATATCTTTTTAAATATAGCTGCAATCAAAACAAAGACATTGTTGATTGGACAGTTTCAATAACTTCGACTCAGTCACAAATATACTCTTTATGTTAAAAGACAATATAGCTTTTTGATTTGAAATCTGATAAAATCTTATATCATAAAATATGCTCAAATCCTAATTACAGCTTCTCATGTTGCAATGGATAAATGGGTATGAATCATGCTTGTTAAATATTGAACCTCAAAACTAAGAAGAAATTGATTTTTTTAACATTTTTAAATTTTGGTCCTTCAATGGACTTTTGCATCGCTACCAACCCTTGACCTTTTAAATAACCACTATGCAAGCAAATTATGGTTAAGTGTCTGAAATGTTGTTTCGTCTATTTTAGCCAACCCAAAGGAGCTAACAAATAAATCATCAGTCCTCAAACGAATCAACCAGTGAAGGAGAAAAACATTCAAAGCCGTAAATTGTCAAATCCATCAGTGAGTAGACTATTTTTTAAAGCAAATGGTAAGATTTTCATTCTGGTTTTGAAAACAATATGGTTGGATGTGTGGAGTGGATTTTATATGTAACAGACAAACACTAATGAGAATCTTTAAAAAAAATCAGACTCAATAAATTTGAGCTCTTTGGTTCGAAAGAATTAAATAAGCTATCATTAATTTATATACCTGCAACATTGAAATCTTAATTCGCACTGATTTGATAACCAACTGGCCGTTAGTTATTTGAAAATGTTGGCAGTACAAATAAATAAAAGAAATATTTTTCAGGTTGGAAGATGGATGTCAAAGTCTTAGACAACGAAAGGCTTCCAGAGTTAAGAAAAGACCACTTCAACAAAAACAATCATGCAAAGAATGACTGCAAAAAATCTTTTCGCAGATGCGTTTCATCATCAAGTGTATAAGGAAAAGGGACCTGGGTACAGAGACTAGATGTAAATGTCAAGGACTGAAATGAGCAATTCAATGGTTTCTTACTAATTGTGTTTATATGCGTCATAAGAAATTAAAACTGTTATAAATGGATGTGTAGTAATGATGAAATTATCACCTTGTGTCGAATGACATTAACTATTCATGAATTTAGTTCATGAATGACATTTTGGAAAAATAATGTTCATGAACTGTCAAGTTCATTTACTAAGCAGGAGTTCATGAACTTAGTGGGAGTTCATGAACATGATTTGTCAAAATTGTCATTCATGAATAGTTCATGTTATTCTCATCAAACGCTTGACGTCACTGACATGGATAAGTAATTTGCTGGACTAAAGAAGCTCGATACATGGAAAATGATAAATGCGAATCAATTAATACGCTGTCGTTCTAGAATCAAAATAACAACTGTATGACTAACTTTTATCAGTAAATACAAAACTGAGTTTGGCGCGCTGATGCAAAAAATTAAGTCATTAATAACTATGCATTTAAACTCCAGAATTACCTTTAAGAACCATTAATGTACAGGTGCATACTTTTTGTTTCTTAAATACAATAACTTTATCAACTGTGTTAGTTTGAATTTTTTATCCATGTTTTTATGCACATTGGTTAAAAGTACATGTTTGAAAAATATAATGATATAATTAAGGAGAGATAACAGTTTTACTTGCGTCTATGCTGTAAGAGCGCAGTAGGGCATGTGAGCAAATTTCATAAAGCATGTTAGAGCATCTTGGGTCATTTGCTTTCTTACCCTACTGCGTTCATACAGCATAAGCGCAGTAAAATGTGAGCAATACTTGTAACTTTAATACATAATCATAAATGAAAAAAATGTTCATTGTGGTAAAACAGAAGCAGTTAAGAAAAGTAATCTACTTTTCATGAAGAATTGAAATTGGTTACCTAAAACTGGAGCTTATAAGAAAGTGTTTTCAATTTTCTTGTTGACTATTTCTTTCATAATAGTGGTTGACATTTTAAACAAGAAAGTTATAATGTAACAATTGTTCAAGATTTGTTCCTAAAACGTTATCGTTTAACAATTGTTATCACATCTAGCCAGGAATGTACTGGGTAGATTTCAAGATTTTAATCCATGCAAGAACATTTCTAGATCCGTACTTGATCTATTCTTAACGTGTACAAGAACCACTAGAAAATGATAAGAACATTTTAAGAAATGTGCATGAATTGTTCTTGAACTGTTCAAGAACTGTACTTTTACTACTATTTAAGAAATGTGCATGAATTGTTCTTGAACTGTTCAAGAACTGTACTTTTACTACTCTTTAAGTGTGCAGGAACAATTCAAGTTCTTGAAATGTAACAGTTTCAGTTTAAGAACTATATTGAAGACGCTCCAATATTTTACATAATGGACAGTTTGAGGCCTATATCATACTAAATATATATATATATATATATATATATATACTATAATTTTGTTCTAGTCAAAGTTTGGCACAAGTTGTTAGCTATTGCAGAGAAATAAGACATTTTTTTTTCCTTCTCATATACATGTAAATGGGATATCAACAGAATACAGTACTCGGCATGCTAAACTAGATGACGCCATAAACATATTTTAATCAATACAATTCCATTTCACTGATTTTGATCTTTGTTAAGTTTGTTGTCAATCCTATTTATGTGACCATGGTCTACCATGGTATGTGACCATGGTCTACCATGGTATGTGACCATGGTCTACCATGGTAGTTCATGGTCTACCATGGTAGTTCATGGTCATATACCATGGTAGTTCATGGTCATATACCATGGTAGTTCATGATATATCATGGTATACCATGTAACGTCAAATGGCCGCCCCACGGTTTATGACCATGGTCTACCATGGTGTGCTACCATGGTCTACCATGGTGTGCTACCATGGTCAACCATGGTATCAAACCATGGTAGACCATGGTCTACCATGGTATAATACCATGGTCTACCATGGTGTGATACCGTGGGGCGGCCATTTGACGTAACATGGTAGTCCATGGTAGTCCATGGTCATATGACCATGAACTACCATGGTAGTCCATGGTAGTCCATGGTTATTGGCCATCATTTTCGCAGGGGCAATTTATTAAAACTTGAGCCCCTTGTTCAGGTGAAAAAAAAGTCTAGCATTTGTTTAGGCTCAATGGTGCTCTTGTTTCGTTTTATAAAACTGAATTTTTATTTATTGTTGAATTACAGATTAATAAATATTCTTTTTTGTACTAGAAATATGTGGCTGTTCAAAAAGATCTCTCTAGTTTAACACATAAAGCACAGCCATACCTGAGCTTTTTGACAGGGCTAATCAGTTTGAGCTAAGGTCAGAGTAGGATGCTGAGTTTATAACGTACCACAGTGATGTTAAAGCTTTCTGGCAATTAGGGATGGATTTCCGTGCCAAATACTGCTAAATAATTGTAATGAATTGACAGAAAAGTGCTTAATTGATTTAGTTAAAGGTGGAATAGGTGTTACCAATAACAGTGGTAGTATTGGGTATCTGATTAATTTGGTGATAGTGAAATTTGAATAGAAATTGAAAGTATTGAAATTGGAAATACTGACTGTAAAATTGGAAAAATATGCCTGTAAAATAGGAAAGCTGTCTAAATTATACACATGACTAATGAGAATTGTGTTTGTCTAGTTTGGGATTTAGGTTGAAGATGGATTTACAATAATTATATAGTTTGGCAATTCATGAAACAATGGTGTCAAGTTATGATGATGGAGAAATGATTTATGAAGCTTCGTTCAGTTAATCATCCTGAAAAGTTGGTTTTGAAAGTGATAGTTGGCGTTGAAAATGCAAATATTTGTTTAAGCGTTCGCAGAAAATTTAGTTATTCTGTTATAACATATTTTAAACTTGGATTTTCTGGCTTTCTGTGATTGTCTGCATTTGTGATATTTTTTATGAGGATTACTAATAAATATAATGTGCATTCTTAATGAAGTCAAGACTGATGTACAAAGTGTTATTGTTAGTGGGTGTTTTTAGTCCTCTAGAAGAATAAGTCAGAGGGCAGGGTGCATCACGGCGCCCACTAATGGTTTAGAAGACCAAAATAAGTGCCAGCTTTCTTAGTGTTCAGTGTGAAATGCTGCGAGAATGCATTTATATTAGCCAGTGGGCACGCATATTAAGCTTTGAAATTACCCACTTAATATAACCAAATTATGAATGACTGAGATAAAAGCTTATAATAGGCATTGTTTTTTGTTACTAAATGGAAATTTGTGGTAATGTTATTTGCTGTATGGATCTTTGGCTGTCAGTCAGCTATTCTAAATGATTAAAAGTGAATCTGTCTAGCGAATCCGTTGATGGAGGGGTGGGCATGAACACTAAGCATTTATTATGTTATAAATTATTAATATTAAATATATGTCTGCTATTGAATATTCAGAACATTTAATTATTCAAAAGTTTCTTATAGTGTAATTTTTTATTCTAAGTATAAAATTAGCAATAAGCAATTGTATGTTTTAAATTTTGAATTTATTTTGACTACATAAACAAATTTTATATGATCATTTATTCTTAGTTTTCATTGATCTTAATATCATTCAATTCATTCAAATTAAAATGCAAATTGGCATGCGTTGAATTTGTAAATATGCAGCTATCATTGGTACATTTTTAAAATATGGATTACAGAAATACTAAATAAATGTCAATGAAATGCTGGACGAATTCAGGGATTTATTTTCTTTAAAGAATTATATATGATCAAAAAATAGTTTTCTATAGATTAGATGGTCCACATCATTGGCTTTCCTGTGGTCAGTTTTGCATGAGATTTTCTGGGTCTTTATAAATATGTAAAAAAAAGTTATAAATGTATAAAATAATTTGATTTCAAAGGAATGAACATCCTTCCCAATAAAAGATTAATCTGCCTTCCCTTTAAGCAACTATAAATTATTTGCTAGATTTTCATCCCTTCCAGCCCCCTTTTTTTGTGACACCCCTTAAATTTTATTGACTCAAATGTATAAAAACCTTGGGCATTCCAAAAAATGAAATGTCAAAAAAAAAATCAATGAAGCTTAGTACTCTCAAGGTTAGTACTGTCCGGGTTAGTACTGTCCGGGTTAGTACTGTCCGGTCTATTTCGGGTTGCGGGTATTTTTTTGAGTTTAAAGTCAGGTATTAGGCTAAACAAACTGATAGACTCATTGTGGCCACACTTCCAAATGCTTAAGTGATTTGATGTCCCAATTGGTTCAACAAAATTCAAAGTTTGGACAAGAAACAAATTGTTTATTTTGTTGGCCTATCTATTGGACATTCACCTTCACTGAACAGAACAGGCATCTTTACATTCTGATGGTCCAGTACTTAAAACTTTTATTGTCTGGTGAAAATGGATTAAAATTCTTCTGAAGATGTAGAAAATCCAGGATTTTGTCAATTTTGGAGATAAGATGAACAGGCAATTTTGATGGTTGGAACTTAAGTCTTCCAGTACTTTAAACCATGAATTTGCCTGCAGAATCTTCAATGAATGAAGTATTTAATATATGCAGTTGGGGATTATAATAATAAAAAGTTTAAGAATGAGTGTGCAATTTTGAGAAATATTAACATAAGTACTGAGTGTGTATTGCACAAAAACATTTCGTAGGGAATTCAATGAAAAGCATGTTATTATTATTACTGGATTGTACATGAATGTTGTACAAGGATTACTCCCTCCGAATTGTAGTTTTACAAATATAACAACTGTTTTTAAGATCGTTGCATGTTCTTCTGAATTGAAACCATGGAGTTTGTTAGGACAGTGAGATTGTGGTAGTTATTAAGACTTGCTTAGGAATTATAAAAGTTTCAAAAAATTTGTGACCTTACGAAGCTGGGAAAACATCTGGATGTGTTATCTTTGTGCGTTTTCCGAGTCCAAGTTAAAAGGTGGAGTGGGGGGAACTTGCAGCGGTGCTAACCTCGGTTGCACGAAACACATCGCGGGATATTCACGCCCGACATGATCGTGTAGAACTCTCCCCGTCTCTAATACACATTACGATGAATTTGAAAACTATACTGAGGAAGTTTGAGCAGGTATAAAATAAAATAAATAAATAAAGATATATATATTAAATATAACCGGTTGATGATCATTACAATCACTTGTGATGTTGCTTATAAATTATTTATTTTGTAGTTCTTTTAAGGGAAAGATAATTTTTTGTTTAATATGAATTTGGTGTTTACTATGTTTTTATAAAGAAATGTTAAAATTTCTGGCTATTTAACATAAGATTGACCGCTTTATTTAGTTCGAAAAAGGGATAGTAAATATAATGGTTATATTATTTTCGAAATGTAGTACTGTCACTTGTTTCTTTTATACGAAGTTTTTAACATTTATAAGCTTTTAACATAATTTATTATTGTAGTATGACTTCGGCTTTTTACGGGGGCGTGTGAATATTATATTCAATCTTATGATTACATATAGTACAATTACATTTCTTCGACCATATTCAAATTCCCACGGGTTCAAATAACACCTATGTTTGATGTGGTTGCAAAGTTGTCTTACACACCAGGAAGAAATAAGTGTCAAATTTGATAAATTGAATAATTCTTGTTATTAAATAGTTATTTTTTATATTTAAAGATGCACTCCTACCCCTAAATCAGTAACACCACAATAAATGCAAATCTTTTAATTTAAGATAGAATAAATATGGAAAACAATGTTTCTTATGAACGATACTGTGATGAGTAATAGAAAGAAAGGTGCAGAAAACACTTCTCTATGAGGCAATAGTCTGTCACTGCTAACCTTTAAGCACTCACCAGTCATTTAATATTATTGTGAATTCAGAAGTTCAATACAGGGTTACAATCTTGTTATCAGTAATTTATATTTTCCAAAAATGCAGGATTTAGTAAGTTAAGTCGGAGGTTTATCACTCAAAATGTATGTTTGATATTAATGTGTATGTATTGATTTTAAATAAGAGAGTCACTTTAAAAAAATAAAATTGTATCAGATTTTCTTAAAAAAGACTCCATTTACCTGATGGTTGTATTGAACATGTTGAGAAAAATCACAATTAATCTAAAAGGTGGATATCCTAGGGGCTCAATATTTTTGACATTTTGCAGCAATAATTACATTAAATATGGTAGTGATTGGAACCAATTTTTTTGGCTCTGGCAATGAACTGGCCATTATTAGGCGGCCATAATTCATCCCAGCTCATTAACCCTAATGGCCAGGGTGGTTGTAGCCAAGATAAAATCAGGATTTGACTCATAAATAAATGTCAGATGTTTCATAGTTTTTGTTGGTGCAGTTTCCATTTGCAGTAAGGTTAATTGTTGTTTGATGTTAAAACTACTTGGTTTTTATAGGTCATGCAATGTGGGGAAGTGCTTTAGAATGTCTGGGTAATGTTACATCAGTGGCTATAAATTCATTTAAGCCTTAATTTTCATTCTCCATAAATATAAACAAATTGAATAAATTTAAGCCTTAATTTTAATTCTCCATTAATATTTTCAAATTGAACAATATTTTTTTCTACTGACCAAATCTTTAAGTTTGATTTCTACTGAATAAAATATAATGATAACATTTATGTATTATGAATAGTGAAATGCACTTGGATACATTGTGTGCTGAAATGATACTACGCTTTTACAGTATATTGTCAAGATGTTAAGAGCGAAAACTGAAAAGAAAGAATATATTTAAAATTCACGTCTGGTTCATTCAATATTAAGAAAAAAACGAAAGATTCAGTCCAGGAGATACGCTTTTACTTATTTATTACCTCCCTTTGACAAAGTTCAAAAAAAGTTGTTATTACCTCCCTTGAACAAATGTTAATTGGTCTGCAGGTTCACATTATGTCACCTCTTTCACAAACATCAGCACTAAAGCTGTCTGAAGTGCAGACTTACTGTAAGATTATATGATTGAGAATACTTGGGGTATAATTATTCTGTAATACTTCCATTTCGCTGTTGTCATTGAAAAGTACTTGACAATTACTTCCCTTTATTGAATGGTTCTTACATTACCAAGTTAATGGACAATTAAACCATTAATTAATCCCTATTCTGGTGACTTCAAAGCAATATAATACATTGATGGAATATAGATTTGCTTTAATGCAATAAAATAAACAGATACAAAGGATATTAAATAATTATGCCCCCACAAAGTGGCGGCATATAGGGTTGCCCTTGTCCGTACGTACGTACGTACGTACGTACGTACGTCCCGAAGATTGTTTCCGATCTAATTCTTGAAAACCGTTTGTCCAATCCTCACCAAACTTTAAACACATGTTTGTGACCATAATATCTTGATCAAGTTCGATAGTCATGGAAATCGCTTTAGTCATTTAGGAGTTACGGCCCTTTTTTGCCAAAAGTTCCCGAAGATTGTTTCCGATCTAATTCTTGAAAACCGTTTGTCCAATCCTCACCAAACTTTAAATACATGTTTGTGACCATAATATTTTGATCAAGTTCGATAGTCATGGAAATCGCTTTAGTCATTTAGGAGTTACGGCCCTTTTTTGCCAAAAATACTTCAAAAATATATGTTTCCAATCTAATTCTTGAAAAGTATGTGTCCAATCCTCACCAAACTTTACATACATGATTGTGACCATAATATCTTGATCAAGTTCAATAGCCATGGAAATCGCTTTTGTCATTTAGGAGTTACGGCCCTTTATTTGCAAAAAAAGACTTGAAAAATACGTCCCGAAGATTGTTTCCGATCTAATTCTTGAAAACTGTTTGTCAAATCCTCACCAAACTTTTAACACATGTTTGTGACCATAATATCTTGATCAAGTTCGATAGCCATGGAAATCGCTTTAATCATTTAGGAGTTAGGGCCCTCAGATTATCCTGAATAATCATTATGGCTTATTTTCTGTGACAAAAAATCGAAGTGGGGGCATCCGTGTCCTATGGACACATTTCTAGTTTGTAATGTTTTTCATTTGATGTTCAGACTGTCTTTATAGTTTAAAGTAAAGTCTTTTGTAATACATGTTCATTACAGCACTTGGGTTTAAACTGGAGGGGATTTAAGTTGTCTCACATATATTTGTGTCTTTACATCCGGCTTATTATACCCCCACAAACGAAGTTTGAGGGGGTATATAGGAGTGAGCTTGTCAGTCGGTCGGTCGGTCGGTCGGTCGGTCGGTCGGTCGGTCGTTTTTCATGGTTTCCGGACGATAACTCATGAAAGGCTAGACAGATTTGAAAAATTTTTGGTACACAGGTGTAACATCAGAAGATACAGGTCAAGTTCAATATTGGGGCTGGTGGGGCCAAGGTCAAGGTCACTGTTACTAAAAATAGAAAAACGGTTTCCGGATGATAACTCATGAAAGGCTAGTTTTTCTTGTCAGCAGTGTAACTTCTAAATTACTCAACAGATTTAAATAAAACAATACATGCATTATAAAAGAAGATGCAGTGTGCAGTAACCTTGGAGTTATGGCCTCTTTTGAAAGGAATAGTTTGCCATTCCTGTGTCCAGGTGGCATTTGGGGGTATTCGTCACTCCTGTGACATCTCTAGTTTAAGAAAGAAGAGGTCTCTTCAAAAGGAACTAGCATATCACACCTGGATCTCCTTGTATTTCACTCTGTTTTCTTGCTCATGTTATTTAAATATGTAGATGTAACTGGGATATGTAGTCACCTGCATCTCATTTCACTAAAAGCATTTATAAACCACTTAGTTATGATGGCCTCATTGCAAGGTCAAGTCATTATGCAGTCAATGGGCGGGCGCAGACTGTCATAATCTCTAAGAAATGAATATTGACAGTTAAATAAAACATAATCATCATTCTATCATTATCATTTGTTAATATAAAAATTAAAAAAAAAGTAAATTTTTACTCATAACTCTGAAAGGACTCACTCATGTTTTTGTAAAATGCTTCTTTTTTGTATGACGAATAAAAGTGTGGCAAATCACTGTGAGGGTTAAACCAAAACATGGAACGCTTCACCAAATGTTAATATCTTGTCTGAAGACTACAATTTTTATAAACTTTAATAATGGCTACAAGCAATTTGTTGTTGGGTTATTTACATTATTACATGATGTTATCAATGTATTGTTAAAAAGTCAAAATATGCATCACTTTTGTATAAGTCCTGGTGTGCTTAAGTGGTTAAGGTGTCTTTTTTCTTCACTTGACAGGCATATGGTTGGCACCTAACTAAAATCATAATACTTTTTTTTAACTTTAATTGTATTTTTTTCGGCAATTTCAATATCATAGAGTAAATTGTATTTTTTTCGGCATTTTCAATATCATAGAGTAAAATAATGATTAAATAAGTGTTTTCAGATAAAATACCACAAAAACTAATTTTTGGTCCAAAAAAATGATCAGGAGTTATATTTCAGTGAATCTTCTTTTCTATTTTCTTTACAAAAGATAATTGTGTTTAGAGAAAACAATGTTATGTTGTTTTAGGTTTTATGTTTCAACTCTTAAACTTTTAACCCGACGTTTAAACGTCTTATGTCAACAGATTGTTTTTTTGTGTGAGGAGATTTGAAAAACTATGACATCTCGATGTGTTGTATCAAATCTCTTAAATATTTCTAATTAGTTTCACTTTTGTTTGAAATGTTAACGTAATGTCTATTGAAAAATAATTTCACGATATTTTTTAATTTAAATATTAAGCATAAAAAATTTGCTTATTTTAAATTCATAAAAATGTGCTTAGGGGGCATTTACGTAAGGTAGTTTTTAAGAAACAATTTATTTACAGCCTGGACAATTTAGAACTTTTCTCACTTTCTATTCAAAAGATCTTGTTACTTATAATGACAGTCCACAAATTTTGATCTAACTTATAATGATCCAATTTTACAGTAAATGTTGTCAATTTAAATGTAAATCTACAAACCATCTGTGGAAAAGGGCCATTCAGGTGCAAAAATAAAATAAATATGTATTGACAAAATAACAGCCTATGGGAACAATATTTTCAATTGTTTGAAATGTCTGATATAATCATTTCAGATTCTTATCACAAATGAACATAAATATTTGATACAAAATTTGAAAACTGGTATGATCAGTGATGTATTTCAAAGTACTAAATGTAAAAATGACCAATATTACGATGCAAGGTGTTTCATGGAATAATTTTACTATAATATAATTACAAAATTATACTTAACTAACAAACAAACTACCACACTCCTCCCACTTTCTGTTACGGGATTTCATTGACACTTGAGTGGATATAATATAGTTCATTAATAAGATAAATGGAAATGTTCACCTTAAAATATATCTCCTCCCACATTTTTATTTCAGGACCTCTGAGCTTAAAACTCACAGTCACCATGCAAGCAGAGTGAGGCAAAAGTTGAGAATTTATCAATTTAATTCTCCCACTTTCTCATCACTTCTGATTTTAACTTCTATTTTCTCATCTAATCCCATTTTTCATTTTAACTCCTCCCGGTTTTTATTCTAGGACCGAGCTGAGGTTGACAGGGGCGGGTAACAGTTAATTAGCTGAATTGGGCTGATTCAATTTTAGATATGACCCCTTCCACTATCCTTAATATTATCCTCCCATTTCTATTCTAGGACCTCCAGGCCGAGGTCGACAGCCATCAAGGCGGGTTTGACTCACTGACAGGGGCGGGGCAACAGTTAAGCACCAGAATGGGTGGGGCTGATCTACAGCAGCTGCAAAGACGATTGGAGGAAATGAACCAACGATGGCTCGCACTCATGACCAAGTCCATGCAGATAAGGTGGGTGGGCTGAACATTTTGTTTCATTTTATAATAAGTATATAATATGTTTGCCTAAAATGTTGGCATAAAATTTTCAAATCCATTTTTCTTAATTGTCTGTTGTATTTTGAAGAAAAAAAGTCTTATCGTAGCATTGGCGCTGTCATTGGCAGAGTAATGCAAAAGCATTCATCAAAGACATAGTTTTTAAGCAAGGTTGATGACTCATTATGGTTTAAATTATTGCAGAGTTATGCCCCTTGGCCTAATGAGAAAAACAGATAAGGCCAGAGTTTTTTATCTTTAGATTTACGGGAGATTTTTCAAAAAGTTGGGTAAGGAGGAGGAAATAAAAATAAAAATAAAATGCATAAAATGTCCCGAAGGAGAAATAAAAAAAAACAAAACGGATTTTTCTCCGATTTTTTTTATTTTTTAAATCTTCTTATATCATGAAGACAAAACACACCTTACTTGTGTCAGCTATTTCATAGGCTGAACAAAGGGTGATAGATCACCATAAAGTTTCAAAAGCATAATTTAAAGATCCTTTTAAAGACCGAAAATATTGACCTCAACTCTGAGTTCAAGCGCTTATTGAAATTAATTGTATATATTTGTTCGAATATATCTATGCATATGTGGTGCATATATTATCAACCCATAGATTTTATGAAACATGTCAGTGTAATAAAGAAGTTAAAATGGCCATTTCTAACCTTTTGCCCACAATATAAGCATATCCTTTCAGTTGAACAAAGTTTCAGACACGGTAATGCACCAGTCAATTGTAACCCCCCCCCCCCCCCCCCCCCCCCCCCCCCCAGGTCCGGGGAATAGCGTTGACTTTGAATTTTGGTCAAGCTATCCCCGGCTAAATTCCACGCCCTGCATAGACGAACAGTTGGTAAAATCTCAGCCAAATGCCCCCGCACCCCAGTGTCCCTAGGTAAGGCCCATTCCCCACTTTATTTAAAGCGAAGACAAAACCACCGCATTCACCCGGCACTGCGGAGCCACCTGAAAGGTAAAAACAAGGCCCATTTCCCTGGCAATCCCCGGACCTGGGGGGCCGTGGTTACAAATGACTGGTGCATATAAGGAGGTCAAATGTGTTTTTCTGTCTTTAACGAAATAGCACTGTGACAATTTACCGTGATGTGGTTTTTATATAGAAAATATTACCAAATAAAGTCTAAGCCCTGATGGAAATTCCTCTTCACTTCAAACATTGACAGGGCTTACGGATACACAGACAGTCAAAATCTACATTTATGTACTTTACCATAGAAAATTAGGGAGCATTAAGATAAATTTGACAATATGTTTCAAAAAACCAGGTCTAAGAACTGATTTTATAATCAGTCCTGAACAATATCCTTCTAATTCCAGCTATGCCCGTTTGCAATTAGGAAACGATCAGTTTGACTTCTTGTACTGACTGCCAAATATCTTATGTTCAGATTTTTCTGTCTTATCGGAAACACACACTATGTTAATATTACATCATTTTCAGTATTCTATAACGATTTAAATTCTAAATCATTATTAAACTAATTAACAACTACGAACGTATCACGATACCTTGTGTTTTTCTCTTCAAATATGTGATCGTGAAGCAGTGTGTTCAATGCTCCTCAGAGTCAAATTCAGAAAAAAATATCCATTTTGACTATGATGAACACGATATCATTTTGCAGTTTGTGTTTGTCAGAAGCTTTACATTTTTGCGCTGTAATCCAATTCATCCTTGCTAATATACGATGTGCGCCAACGACTTTTAATTGACAATACAACCCACGAATTTCTTTATCCTTATTTTGACAAGAAGTTGCGCAATCATTCCACGAATCGCGAACAACATACTGAATCTACCAAAAAATCACAATAAACACGCTTTAAGTTCTCCACGGTTTGATTTAAATAAAGAAACATAAACATAGGAATGTCTTTGTAGTAAAACATTTCTATATAGCTGCAGAAATTGCGAGAAATAAGGTGTTTGACATTAACTACTTTCACTTTTGACAGAACGTTGTTATGGTAACGGGTACCTGTTCTGTTTCCCGCGTATTTCCGACTGGTTTACGTGGTTTGTGCAGTAAAAACACCGATAATAAATAACAATTGGTACACCAGTTGGTTCTGAGATATGGGTTATAGAACACTAATTTTATTTTCTTCTTAAAATTGGAGCAACGTTCGGAAAAAATAAAAATAAAACTACAAAAATGAATTTTATTTTTATTTGGGTTTTGCAATATTTAGGTACGGCGCTCCCGTAAATCTAAAGATATAAAAACTCTGGCCTAAGCGTTGACCCCTTGTTCTTGTGCTGTCTTCTGTTTAGTTTAAAGTGGAAATTATAGGCTTCAATCTATTGTAATGAATATTTAATGAGAAAGGTGTCTGGTTAGAAACTGAGTGCTCATTGTTGTTTTTTATTCTATTATGCATATAAATGTATGTCACAGTCTGTTGGAACCTTTTAAATGAATGGTTTAGAAAGATAAATGGTTAAAACATAACGAGGAATGGCATTTTGCAATTTTTGGAATCGTTATATTGTATTATGCATATAAATGTATGTCGCAGTCTGTTGAAACCTTATAAATAAATGATTTAGAAAGTCATATGGTTAATAAATGGAAGGGGATCGATGGGCTCATTTTTCAAGCTTTTATAGGGACTAAAGACACCAGATGATAGAATTCCAAGAAAAATAGAAAATTGTCAAAAACTTACATAAAATTGACATTTTTGTGATGATTGCATGAATCTTACTTACAGATGTATGACATTGCTCACGACCCATGCATCTTTCCCAGTTTTGCTCATTTTTCGACTTCAAAATTTACTGTGGTTGTCTTCCACGTAAATCCAGTAAGTTTAAAAATGGCGTTGGTTTATTAAACTGTTCTCATAAACAGATATGATTTAAACTGGGAAGCCATTATGCGCTATTTTTAAACGGGGGAAATCAGATACCACAATTGTTGTGTTTATTCTTTAAATCATGTAAAATGATGTATTATCAACCTCCTACTAGCTTGCATTGACAATTCTAGGCTTGTTTTGAGGAAGTGCTGTATTTGCCAATTGTAAGACCATCTGGTATCTATTCCCTTTAAATGGCCTTTTGAGGGCACACTGCATATCAACCTAACTCAATATATCGTCATAAGTTTGTATGGAGTAACATCACCATGCACCAGTCCTCAAATTCCATACATAGAGTCAAATGTTTAATTGTTTATCTAATTTTATACTTTTTGGTCACTTAAAGAATACAAAAAAAAGTGAAAATTTTCTTTCATTACAGAGGTCGCCTGGAGACAAACACTGAGCAATGGCTGCGTCTTCTACACACTATCGAGGACCTCCTAGCGTGGATACTTAAAGCTCAGCATGAGCTTAAAGCTCAGAGACCTGTTGGGGGAGATAACTCTTCACTTTTGAAGCAGCTGGATGTAAATCAGGTATGACTTGATTTTCTCCCTTTGATATTAAGATTGTCTGTTTAAAGAAATAAAACGTAGAGGTATTGTCGTAGCTTTATTGTCGTTGTCGGGTCGCTGTTTTAAAACTTCAACCAGTTTGACCATATCTCAAAAAAATTGTTTAAAGTGAGAACACATGTTGTAAGAGACAATATGCGCATGTGTATCAAGTTCCAGTAGCCAGTTGTATAAGACCAGTTAAATTTTTGGTTCCTTCAAAGTTAGCTAAAATGTAAATTGATTGGTCAATATATATCTATACTAACCAATCACAAGAAGTTCGCAAGAAAATAATCTTAACATAAAGTTTATTTTAAAAAAAGCAAAAAAATCCCTGCCCAGTAATTGAGGGGATGTTACCCTAAACATTTTGTTTGTTAAGGCCTGAGAGTGCAGGGGCCATTATTGAATAAACAACATAGATTTGCCTTTAATTTAAATTTAGAATTTGGGTGTTTTTGATTGGTCTGTTAAATTCAATGGCCATTAAAATGAATGGACTCACTGAGGCATGACTAAGGATAAGGATGTGAATTATATTCAATAACACCCCAGGTTCATTGGTTTAAGTGTCTGCCTCTTACAGTTCAAAAATAGCATTGGTATATTTATCTGTACTCATAAATAGATATGTTTTAAACTGGGAAACCATTTTGTGCTATTTTTAAATGGGAAAACACAGACGAGACAGCAACATGTCATTGTTGCGTTTATTATTTTGATAATGTAAAATGATGCATTATCGGCCTCCTGCTAGCTCGCATAGGCAGTTCTGGGCTTGTGTTTAGCTCTACTGGCCAAAGGCCAGAAGAGCTTATGCGATGGTAATGTGTACGTAGTATGTGCGGTCGTGCGTTCATGCGTCTGTAAACAATTGCTTGTGAACACGATACAGTCTTCAGTTTTGATTGTATCTCGATGAAACTTGTACAGTATCTAGATATCCATTAGAGCTGGGTTCCTTTCGAAAACCAGCCAGATCCACCCATGCATGCCTAGATTAGGGCCCTTGATAGTATAAAAAAATGCTATTGTGTAAACAATTGGTTGTGAACACGATACAGTCTTTAGTTTTGATTGTATTCAATGAAACTTGTACAGTATCTAGATATCCATTAGAGCTCGGTTCCATTCGAAAACCAGCCAGATCCGCCCATGAATGCCTAGATTATGGGCCATGAAAGTTTTAAAGAAATGCTTTCTATTTTTAGCCTGGTCTGCATGAGCAAATTCTATTTTTAGCCAAGTTTACATGTACATGTAAATTCAAGTTTAGAGTTAAGGGAGACAATTTGCAAGTCTAGGATTTTGAGAGACAATTTGCTTTTTGCTTCTGCAGTTGATTTTGTGAATTACTCTGCCTTGTTCTAGTTGAAAGCCCAAAGGCCATTTTTTAGCTTTAAGTTCTGTAGTTTAAGCATTCATCTTAACAAAATTGGTTGTGAATGTTTAAGTTATGCACCTGGTTTCATTACTGGCCACACCCAGGGTTCACAGGTTTGGTAAACATAAATCTGGAAAGGTTTGAAAATCTTTTTGTGTGTTGTGCACATCCATTTCAGCACAATTGATTGTGAATGTTTGTTCAAATTGATCAATGTTGTCCTTGGATGCCCTCGACTTTGATCTTTTGACCAACTTTTTTTAACTTTTAAAACTACAGAAATTTTTACTATGAGTACAGTTTTGAAAGCACTTTTTTTTTGTCAGATGACTTTTACTTGGCACATATTAAAATAGTTCATGCAACTAATCTGCTTACAATACTTTCTGGGCTCAGATGTTGAACGTGCTACGTTTTCAGGTAACCCAAACACAAAACATAAACTATATGTCTGTTGCCTTTTACCCATACATACATGCTGTAGATTGATATGACCACAAAAGCCATGCCAGTAGAGCATAGGCCCTTTTGGGCCTCTTGTTTTAGGAAATACTGTATTTGCAGAGTTTTGCACCATCTGGTGTCTAGTCCCTTTAAGCTTTCAGCCTTCAATACAATTACTCTTAGAAAAAATTTGATATTAAACCATAAAAAAGAATAGTTCAAGGACCAGGACGATCGGATTATAAGCTAAATGTTGAATGGCTTCCCAGTACAAAACAAATTGTAACTGAATATTAGATCATTCCCGAAGGGATTTCGCGAGTCAAAAAGCTTAATGATTGCTATGCATGCATTTAGGAGAGTCATGACTCAGATCTTCTGTCAGTTTAAGATCAATATTCACTCTTTAGTGTCCTACCATATATTCTGATGTTGAAGTCTCGATACATTTGCAATTGGAATAACTGGTATCAGATTTAGGATTTATTCATTAATAGTGAGAACTTGTGTTAATCCTGTGTTATTAATTTTTATTAAAATGATCTGGAATAATTAATGGTGATTTTAAGTTGAAATCATCTCTGTTTCTTGGTTTCAACATATTTTATTGAGCAAAAATAATCAACATTTCAATACAAAATCTCAGTTTCTTGGAAATATTAAACAGAATAATTTTTGTAAAATATTGTTTAAAAAAAGTTGAGCCACTTTTAAGAAACTTTCAATAAGAAAGCAAGGACATACTATTACATATATATTTTAAAAAAAACAACAACATTACAATACAAACAACATTTTATTTTTTCTTGACAGAAATTACGAGACCATTTGAGTGTAAAGCGTTCACTCGTGGAACAGACATTAACTGCAGGACGTCAGTACCTTCAAGGGGAAGGAGAGGATAAAAGACTCTCGACGGACAGCGGCGATAGCGCTGATACAGGTATTGTTTTAACAATTAGTAAAATTTTATTTTGTTTTGCCATTTTTTTCCGAAATTGTCGGATATTTCTATACTTGTTAATCATGAGTCAGGATAGTTGATGTCACACAATTAATGACACGGGTGCATACCTTTTTGCTGTGGTATATTTAAAAAAAATTCCTAATGGTCAATGTTTTGTACAATAAAGAGATTTACTGGTTAGCGCAGTGGTTAGCGCTCTCTCTTCTCACTTCGGCGACCTGGGTTTGATTCGCGGCCTGGGCGCATGTGAGTTTGGATTGTGGTAACAAAGACTGACGAGTGGGTTTCCTCTGGGTACTCCAACATTTGATGTTGATATTGATAAAGGGCTTCTAAAAAGCCATTTTTGCTTCTGCAGAAGTAAGCTTCATCCCCTATGACCCCAAAATGGGACCTAAAATGCCCCCAAAAAAACATGGCCGAAATGGTTTCAGGCCTTCAGCTGCCAGGTCAATCACACCCCTGAAAGCACTTTTTGAAGCGATCACTTTTTAGCTCACCTGTCACATAGTGACAAGGTGAGCTTTTGTGATCACAATTTGTCCGGCGTCCGTCCGTCGTCCGTCCGTCCGTAAACCTTTACTTTAAACGACATCTCCTCATAAACCGCTTAGCCAATTTCATCCAAACTTCACAGGAATGTTCCTTGGATGGTTCCCTTTGAAAATTGTTCAAAGAATTGAATTCCATGCAGAACTCTGGTTGCCATGGCAACGGAAAGGAAAAACTTTAAAAATCTTCTTCTCCAAAACCACAAGGCCTAGTTTATTGTATAATAACTTGTGGTGAAACTTAAATCTATTGCGTTGAGAGTAGTTAAAGGCATGTTGAACTTTTTCAGATGAGACGAGTAGTTTGGAGAAATCACCGGAGCGTGAAGCTCGTCAGCTCGTGAAGAAGATCCGACGTCAAGTTCGTCTGCTCAACAGGAAGTGGGTGGAGCTAAACCAGTCCTGCAACCAATGGCAGGCCATCCTTGATGAAGTTTCGGAGGTATGGAATAAGTTTAACATCTAGTAACAGGGTCCTGTGCAGATCTTTATCGTAATTGAAATTATCCAAGTGTCAGATTTTTATTATTTCGTGAAATATTTGTTTGAATTGTATGTACTTTAAACTGTGAATTAATACTGAGTTAGGGAAATAAGAAATATACATCCGAAACTGAGGCTAAGAAATAGCCATATTTTATACCTAATTTATACCTCCAATTTATAGTCTCTCATTTTCAACAAGTGACTGTATGATATATTTCCGTATCAGTAAAACACGCACGTTAAAAAAATCCTGTAGTTATTCTGTAAAGTACAGTTCACAGGTACCATTTTAAACCTATGATAGACACCGAAACATGTGAAAATGTTTCTAATGAAAATCAGAATCGACATGATCAATTCTTACAAAAAAACACATCAAAATGCTGTCAAAGTCAGATATCAACCCCTTACAATTAAGATATTTGGAATGAAGAAGGTATAAAATAAATAAGTTATTTAACATTGTTCTGTACAATACAGGATATATTTGGACCAGTACAAAGAGGGGAAAATCATATTGGATTCACCTAACGGTTCTTCCAATATGGTTTTCCCAACTGTGTACTCGTCCAAATATATCCCGGTATTATACAGAACAATATTATATAACTTATAATTATCGTAGAATGATGAAGTAGTTAAATATCTAGTATTATTATCACATATATTCTATATTGTACATGTGTGTTTCAGATTACCATGTGTTGGAGTTAAAAATCCTACCCATACATTAAATTTCAGAAAATGACATACTTCCAAGATGCGCTTGATGACCTCCAAGAGAGCTTATCGCGTGCCGAGGCGGAGAAAAATACCTGGCCCCTCATTGCAGATATTCTTATTGAAAATCTGCCGTTTGAAATTGAGAAAACAAAGGTAAAAAATTTGATGCCAGTCTGATGGACTGTCTTTGCTTCTTGATACCTAGGAATTAATATTATGGGGTTAGTGGGCGACCCGATATGAGGGCAAAAGAAACCATATCAAGTGAGAGCGAAGCACGTACCCAAGAATGGTTTCCTGTGTACTTTTTATCCCATATCGCGTCACCTACTAAACCCATGATATATATCACGTCGACAACCTGTTTACATTGATCAACTTATGGGATTTTTTTTGATTTTTTCATAGGAAAATGGACGCCATTTGGGTACAATATTATTTACTGGCCCAACATGGAAAATAATGAGGTCACCGCATGACCAGTTCTGGACCAATGGCATTGCATCATTCCTGTGTGGAGGCGTGATATTTATAATTATTATATAGATATGAGCATTGTCAATGAGAGGAGTATCAAGCTTATTAGTTTATATTATTTGGCAGTAATTAAATAATAGACCCGTTGTGAGATCAGATATAGCATATTTTAAGAGAAGCCATCTTATGAAAGAGCATAATTTGGGGGCAACTTAATTCAATTATGCCCAAGGTTGTCCAGTTAGCACAGTGGTTAGCACACTCGCTTTTTACCAAGGCGACATGGGTTCGATTCCCGACCTGGGCGCATTAGAGTTTGTTTGGTGGTTGCCAAGCCGGACAAGTGGGTTTTCTTCGGGTTCTTAGGTATCCCTTACAACACAAGACCACACTCTCGCCCAATATCATGCCAACGAGAGTGACTTAGTATAAGTTAATATAATTTTCTTCACAGTCGTTGTAAAATAAAAAAAAGTTGAAACTTATTATGCCCCAAGGTACCAAATTGTTCTACAATTTTATGTCTCTTGGTATCTGTTAACATTAAACCCCACTTATTATCATACGATCAATTTTTCAATACTTTTATTCTGTTGTTGTTGTTGTTTGCAAACATAAGTTGAATTGCAAGGCTACGCTAGGTTTATTGGATACTTGTATTCATTCAAATTTCTAGATCTTATGACATTTTGTGGTATATGCTCATTGGTAAGTCAACTCCACTCCCTGAAAAGATTTATGATTAGCAAGATTGCCTAAGTCCCTCTTCTGTGATCATCCTTTACCAAACTTGGTTAATATTTTGTTCCAATTGGCCATGAAAGGTTTTTAAGGGGCTCTTTCTTTCAGACATACCGGCAAGCAGTTGTGCCAAGTATTCAGCAGCAAGAAGACACAATAAGTGTCAAGAATGTTCTCCCAGCCTTCATGAACAGTTCTATGGGACGTTATCATATCAGGGTTCGAATTTATCTTTGAGGAGCACTCGCAAAATTTTGCGAGTGCATTTTGAGGCAACTCGCAAAATGAAAATTCAACTTGCAATTTTATTATTTGCTTTTTTCCCTTATAATATTGTCTAAAGTAGAAATTTACACCTAAGACATATTATGAATATTAAAAAGTATCAATCTTGAGTGACTCAACTACTAGAACTTGTTGATGGCTAATTCTATTTGGGGGGTACTGAAAGACTCATCTGATGCTGGCAGCTTTTTGATAACAAAGCTGTTCAATAATTTGACACTGTTCACTTTGTATATTTACCCTCGGCATCGGGTAATTTAATACCCATTCGACATTAGCACGCTACAGATTTCATTAAGTCTGTTAAGTATTAAAATAAATAAATTTGAAATAAAAAAAGCAACAGTAAATGTAGCGTGGATACTTTGGACCATGAAATATATCAATCAACGTAGTCTATTCATTTTGACAGTTGGGCGAAAATATATTCAAAGGATGATGGGGTTTACATATAGTGCGCAGAAGCGCTAAATTTAGCCAATGATTGAGCTAGGTGATTACGTCATTCGTATTCACTATGTATAATGCACGCCTCGGAGCATCCCGGAAAGATTGGAGATAAAACTCCTTTTCCGTATTTGTTCTATTTTTGAAAACTTACTAGAGCGTGACTCCGTACTGTCTTCTTTATACTGGTAGTGTAAACATGCCACTTATGGGCTGTTTACACTCGACTACGTAGCGGAGTTAAGTTCATGTTTATTCTACTTTCCTTTTAACATTTTGTGGTCTAGAAAAAGCCACTCGCAGAATTTTGCGAGCGTGAATAAAAGTCACTCACAATTTGTAAATGTCGCTCACATTTTGCGAGTATGCGAGTCTAAATTCGAACCCTGCATATGCAGTGATAACAGACATTTTATTCATTCAGATATATCAGCAAGCAGTCCCTCCAATTCAAGGACAGGTGGACTGTGTAACTGATCATAGGCACTATTTATTGTCTCTTTAAGGGTAGTTCTTGTGGTGGTATTTGTCAAATTCAGTAATGAATGTTGTTTTATTCCCTTCAGAGATACTAGCAAGCAGTCAATCTCATTCAAGAGCAGGTGGACAGTGTTACTGATCATTGGAAATATATATTGTCTCTTTAAGGGCAGTTTTTGGTTGTATTTGTTGAATCCAGTGATGAATGTTGTTCTGTTTTTCCATTCAGACATACCAGCAAGTAGTCAACCTTTTCAAGAGCAGTTGAACAATGTTAACAATTATGTCAATAACTTCTATGCTGCAAACATTATGTACTTTCTCTTCATGAGCAGTTATTGTGGTGTTGTTTGTCATATTCTGTGATAAATATTTTGTTTTGTTTTTCCATTCAGACGTACCAGCAAGCAGTGGCTCCTATTCAAGGGCAGGTGGACAGTGTTAACGATCACGTTAACGATTTCGAGGCTGCTAATGTTGTACTTTCTCACGTAATCATTCATAAACTGGAAGATTATAAAACAAGGTTGGTGATAGATTCTAGTAATGTACTAGCTATGACAAATATAACCAGGTATTTTCTATGTAAAATCTAAAGCTTCCTAGGATGCTGGCGCTATTAAAGCTGCATTCTCACAGATTGACCATGTTAACAACTTTTTTTATGTTTTTATAATGAGCCAACTGTTGTGCAAATGTCTGGGATCCAGTAACACAAGACTGCTGACAAAAGATCAGATCACAGTTTTTCTTATTTAAATTTGAAAATTGATGTTTTATGGCTAAAAGCATTACTATCGCTTTGATAAAAAAATTAATTTTTCGGGCGTCGGTGATATTGTGTCCAAGCCCTGTGCGTGCTGACATTTGATTTGGAAGTGAGAACAGGCTGAACATTCAAAACAGACTAAAACATCAAATTGTGATGCAGTGAAATATCAAATTTATTTCACTATAAAATAACCAGAATGCATATAATAAAATATAAATGACCATTTTCAGATGGAAAGAAATCCAGTTGTCTGCAGAAGATCGACTAAAGAATCTACACGATGCCTTACGAACATTCGGTCCAAACTCTCAGCATTTCTTAGCAGGTGAGAGATATTTTTTTTTACATTGTTCCCTATAAAAATGAAAAAAAAAACCTCTTAAAATTCTAAAATCAAGTTGTCGTCTGAAGATTTGCTAAAAAAGTCTATGCGATGCCTAACAAGCTTTCAGGTGAAACACTCATTTTCTTTTGTGTAAAAAATGATGTCAAAGTTAGATGACATGAAGTAAAATGAATAAGAATGGGGAGTGAGCATGGTGAATGAGCCCTTCTGAATCATTAAGATATTAGTTCTGGTCATCTAACTGTCTTAGAATACAATCTTATTGGCTGACACATTATGTGTCAATGTGAAATCTGATACAGTGAGTATGTATCTGAAAAAAATAATAGTTTAAATAACCTTGGTTGATTATGGGGGTATCCTTCACCTTCAGTTACAATCTCACTGAAGTTACAAATATGTCACCTAGAATTAAATCCTATCCTCTTGGTATTATAAGAAATCTTTGTAAAATAGTCCTTGGTTGTTGTAGGGGGTTATCGATCAATTTCAGATGAGATTGTTTTCCAATGTGACACCTAGAATCAAATACATACCAATCCTCTCGTAATTACAACACCTTTTTGCCAATCAGTGGTCTTGTGATAGTGATATGATCTCCTTTATATAATAAGCATCTGATAGCTGCTTACGCTTCCAACTACAATTTTCTTGGATAATCAAGTTCTGTTGCCTTGATTATAGAATTATTCTTGTCTTACTGTAAAGAAATCATTTAAGCTCAAAGTTACTTATATTTCTTAACTTTTTCTGTAAAACACTTTTGGCGTGTCTGTTAATGTTGTCATCATTGTTGTTGAAAATGTTGTTGTTGTTTTCATGGTCATTGTTCAAAAACATTTTATGTTTTCATAAATTTGAACAAAAAACAAAACAAAACATATTTACATGAATCTTGGTATAAATGTTTCTATTGTTAAATAAAACTCACCAATGTGGCAAGTCCAATCACTGAGACTAAAGTAATTTGTTGAGTTGTTCCCCTTGATTAAATTTAAAAAAAAATTCAGTTTATAATTAATTAGATTAAAATGTAATGAGCATCATCTGTACCCTGTAACCCAGTTTGGGTGCTTTTATGTTAAGAAAGTCCCATTACTCTGGCATAAGTATTTTTAATTTATGTCCCTTGATTATCTGAGAAAAATAGACAGGAATTGGTACTCAGTTAAGAAAGTCCCAGCACTCTGGCTAAAGTGTTTAAAAATGTTTCCTCTCACTCTTCTGAGAAAAATAGGCAGGCATTTGCGCCCAGTTAGGGTGCTCTGATGTTTAGAAAGACTCATTACTCTGGCTAAAGTATTTCGACTTACCTCCCTTGTTTTTCTGAGAAAAAAAGACAGGCATTGGCACCCATTTTTGTGCTCTTAGTTTTATATTTGTGACAATATAAGCTAACTGTGTTATAGTATCGTCATTATATATATCACAAATCGATGGGAGCATATAAGACTGGGTTAACTACCTGAATTGAAAGAAGGAATTACTGCAGACTTATGTGCACTCTTAACATTTAATGTGAAAAAACAGCTGTGTGAATTGATCGGGGATAAAGCATCATCTTTCTTATATAAAGGTGACATGCCATTGATATAATACAAGAGCAAGGGACAAGTTTTCATTCCATAGATTGCCATGTGTTTGACAGAACATCATATCTGTAACAAATATTGGTTGTGACTATAGGTGATTGTGTGCCGGACTTACATAGCTATTTCTATACATTCTCTTCCAATTGTAAGGAAAAGCTGAAGAATTAAAAGGCAAAGCTTTTGAAGCAGTTTACATATATTTATAAAATATATGAATCTTATTGTTAGTGCTAATGTGCTTATAATGGAGTATCATACTGCAGTAAATGGAATATTAAAGCAGTCATCGAAATTAGACTTTTGGTTCGACAAGCCCGAATTAGTATACTATTGCTTGGCATCAAATTTTTGAACAAGCCCTGCTATATAAAATTCAGAATTTGAGCAAGCCCGAAAGACATTTTACCAGTGCAGGGCTTGCGGGCTTGTGCTAATTTCGACCACTGTTATAGTGATGAAAAGAAATGTATTTGTTTAAAAGGTTTAAGAGTTACTACAGTCGAACCTCATTGGCTTGACCTCTTAGGGACCAGTGAAAATACCTCGCGCATCAAGGAATTCGAGCCAAGTGGGAATGCTTACCTTCAGTATAAAGAAATGATAAAAGCAACAATCAGCAAATCAGATATTTATTTGAACTGTTACCCTCTGTTCAAATTTATATAATGCAGTATACAAATAGTGATAACTTAAAGGGACTGTGTTACAGATAAGTGGCACCTAAAAAAGTTTTTTTCTGTAACGAATCTCAGGACAATTATCTAATAGAATGTGTTACGCTTTGATATCATAATTGTAAAAAAAGCACCAAAAAAAAAAAAAAAAATGTGTCGGAGACCGGGTTCGAACCCGCGTCACCAAAACTGAAGTCTGGCCTCTTACTCACTGAGCTACAAAGGCTTATTCTAATCGGGTGACATAATTAAGTTATACACCTACCTCGGTAATATCACGTGATAACACCAACTAGCCAATCACGCATAAGGAATGAATTCTACCTGGTAGACATACCCAGTAATCTTTTTTAATGGAAAAATAAGAAATAACTGCTAAACTTAAATATATTGTAAACTATGTGGTACTTCAGTTAGTAAATTTCAATGCATTGTACACATCGATGCCAAGTTTATGTCAGTTTTCAACAATTTTCTTTTTTTTCGCTATTTTATCATACGTGAGACAGCCGCTTTAAATATGATTACCAAATCTGACTTTAAGTCTTACACAATATCTTTATAAACTTACATGATATCGTGAATGTCTTACATAATATCTTTAAAGACTTACGTGATATCGTGAATGTCTTACAGGATATCTTTAAAGACTTACATAATATCGTGAATGTCTAACAAGATAACTTTAAAGACATGCATGATATGGTGAATGTCTTACAAGATAACTTTAAAGACTTGCATGATATGGTGAATTGTCTAACAAGATATTTTTTAAGATTTACATGATATGGTGAATGTCTTATAAGGCCTAAAAAAAAAAATTGTTTGGTTAGGGTTACATCCTTTTCAAAAATAGGTAGGGTAGGTAGGCTTTTTTTTTTCTTTTTTTTTTTATTAGGCTTAACATAAAAATGTCATTTTCATCATTGGAGAATGGTGTTAAAGTTATCTTCTATATAAGCAATTAAGGTTTTAAACTACATATTAATTAATTAAAAGCAAAAAAAAAAGTTTTTTTTTTTTTGTTTTTTTTCATTTTTCATTTTTTTCTTCAAACTGACTATAAAAACGTTAGGGTCGGCGCCTATTCCGTAGGTAGGGTCGGGTAACCCGAACCAAATGTATTTTTTTTTTAGGCCTAAGATATGTTTAAGACTTACATGAAATCTGGAATGTCTTACAAGATATCTTTAAAGACTTACATGTTATCGAAAATTTCAAACATAATAAAAGACTTGCATGATAGCGTAAACATCTTACACCATATTTTTAAATTAATAGTGCATCTGAGTAAAATGTTGCTGACCTTTTGATTGCGTTTATTTCAAAAAGATGTGAAAACCAAAAAAGCAGCTTATGTCAGTGACATTTATATTTTATTTGGACATTATGGTTACAAAATCCTTTGAGTAAAATAGACGGAATATATCATTATGGAATTATCAAGGATGTTTTGTGCTGAACGTAGTGGAATGTCAACAGTAAAAATTGGAGTTAATTTGAAAGGTGAGTATTTAATATAACTTTGAACCATTTGTTCAAGATAAATAGATACCTACGCAGGAGTGGTATATTATTGTTCTTCAACTCAATTCAGATCCTTTGAATATATTCAGGAATGTAACTAGTGATATGCCATTGTCAGCAACCACTGTTCTTTTTTTCGTTACACTTCATACATATCGTGGGACAATTTACTGACAAAATCTTGTTTTAATGAATATGCATGAGGCAGGAGAGACAACTCTTCTTCCAATGAATTCGCATGTTCACTCAAATAAATTTCAATAGCCTTACAATTTGTTAGTAGACTCTGTGGCCTTGTGGTCTTGACTACTGGTAAAAATTATTGTACTGAGCAGACGGACCTGGTTCAACTCCGGCAATCACCAGGAAATTTTTCAACCATAAAGCATCTGCAGAACCAATGAAACTGCCTAAAATTAATTATTCATGATTACGAGATTTACGTAGCCAAATCGCCCATGGTACACAACGAAGCATAATAAGCGTGTGTATCGGGGGTATCCGACGAGGGTGATATGCTTAATTACATCAGCTGTGATAGTTGACAATTGTTACATAAATTTTAGAATTCAAACACTTTTTTTTTTCAGCATCAGTCGAGTCACCATGGGAACGGTCGGTTGCAGGAAACAAAGTGCCTTACTATGTGAAGTTAGTATTTTAAGTATCTTTCTTTCTTGTATGAGATACAAACTAATTTCTTTGAAAAGAAAAAAATGTTTTACTCATTGTATTAAGTATTTCTCTTAAATGAAGCAGTGACTTGCTTTTGGAATATATTAATTATACCAAAAAATGACCTGTATTGGACTTTAGCTCGCGACCTCTATGGCAAACACACATAGTAGCGAAATGATGGTGTCCTTATGGACTGGGCAGAGAAGGGCCAACCTGAAATGCAAAATATTACAAAAGAATAATTTCAGTCACAATTCGGAGACAACTCATTGGGACCACCCGGAAATGACCAACCTCATGGATGCACTGAATGACCTCAACAATGCTCGATTTGCAGCTTACCGGACGGCTATGAAACTACGACTGGTGCAGAAGAAACTCTGCTGTATGTATTTATGGATTATCAATTTCTTATAAACAAAATGGTTGTTATTAAAAATAAGCCACGATACTTTAAAAAGTTAACTGATTATTTTGGTAGATTATGTTGCTTTTTGCATTTCAGTTAACAAAATAATCATAAGTAAGGAAATACTTTTTTTAAGCAAAATGATTATCTATCTGTATAAACAAACTTAGCTTTTTTCTAGAAAATAAATTATAATTGAGATTAAAGAGGTTCTCAAACTTTGTTTGTAAAAAGATTGAGTTCACAACTGTAACAGCATTATTGGGTTCTGTTAAAAAAACACCATTGAATATAAATGCCGCATATCAGGACTGGTCATTGGAAAAAATGGGGAAAAATCATATTTATTTTATTGTTTTTCAGTGGACCTTGTAGACTTGCAAGTTGCCACAGAAGAGTTTGAAAAACAAGGAATGAAGGGACGTAATGATAAACTTCTTGACGTTGTTGAGGTGATTAACTGCGTAGCTGCGATGTACGAGGCTTCGGCACGATCTCATGAGCAACTCGTCAACGTCCCGCTATGTGTCGACCTCGTTTTGAACTGGCTCCTCAATGTTTATGACGTGTAAGTTGTTCTTCTTGTAACAGTGTTGATAACTACATTGTATACATGTCAGAATAAGTCAATGCATTAAACACCAAAGGGAGGTAATAAATGTTACTCTCTATGTTTGTTAAAAATAACTTATAGATATCTGTTAAGTTTGTTATTTATGAATGTCTTTGGTAAAGTTTGTTGTTTTTGCTGATAAGAATTTTAAAGGTATTAAATTTATGCTATCAATGAATTAATGAATCAAGCTAAAAATTAGATCTAAAATATTTTTATATATATTTGTTGCTTAAATATGGCTGTAATGTTTGAAAAAATGTGGTCTATTAATAATTAATTAACAAGACTAATTAATTAACAAGACTTTAAAAGTATTTTTATTTTATTTTTCTAATTCTACATGTACAGTAACTGAAAAAAAAAGTCAAGTTCTAATGAATTAAATATCCTTCTGATTCAACTTTCGTCAACTGTTCATAATATCGCTGTTTCAACGTCATCGTTGTTTATTTTAAAATCTTTACTACTCTCTTCATGGACACAATTATGAACTGCAGAGCGTCTTTCAAATATTGTTACGCTGTTTAAGCTCATGTTTTTAACTTTTTATATCAGCACATCATAAAATATTGAACCTTAAAAAGTTAGTGAAAATGCTGTTACAACATTGTGAACAACCAGCCAAATTGTCTAGCTTAATTATAAGTGGTACTTGTTAACTGTTCGGTTTTGATATAAGGTGAATCTTGTGAATTTTGTTTTCTAGAACTCGAAGTGGGAAGATCAGGGTGTTATCATTCAAAGTTGGCATCGTACTCATGTGTAACGGACATGTCGACGACAAATACAAGTGTAAGTTTCTACATTTTGTTTTCAAAACGGAGTTGTTCATGTACGTGACAGTTTAATTTAAATTGTAATTGATTGAAATTTTCATTCAAATTATTTACTAGATAGACGTAATTTGAAAGTTGATGCGTCTACTGTTGCATATATATGTAATTAATAGTCATTTTGTTAATGTTAAGATGAAAGAGTTGTCATACAGTTTAGATAACGCAAATTGGAGCTTCGTCTGGTTGCTTGTTTGAGGTTGATTATTAGATGTTGTCAATGTCATCTATTTGATTGTACAATATTATGTTTCATGTGCAATTATTTTCTTTCTTTATTGATCAATTGAGTGTCCCATTCATTGTTGCTGTTGCTTAGGTGACAATGTGAAAATGGGCGCTATGTCTAATGTGCAAGTTTAACTAAGAACAAACAAATAAAAAAGTTATCAATTATTGGTTAAGGTCTTTTATGGTGGGTTTTGATGAATAAGAATAATTATACCCCCCAAAACAAAGTTTGGGGGGGGGGTATACTGGAATCGGGTTGTCCGTCTGTCTGTCTGTCTGTCTGTCCGTCTGTCCGTCCGTTTTTTTTTTGTCCGGGATTCATCTTTGTCGTTATTGAACAAATCTTTTTCAAACTTTCAGATATTAATGGCCATGATGTAAACTTGCGCCTCTGTGAAATTGGTACGGGTCACATGACCCTGACCAGAGTTATCTCCCCTTGATGTGTTAAAGTAGGCAAAATAAGCCCTGTCCGGGATTCATCTTTGTTATTATTCAACAAATCTTTATCAAACTTTCAGAAATTAATGGCCATGTTGTAAACTTTCGCCTCTGTGAATTTGGTACAGGTCACATGACCCTGACTGGAGTTATCTTCCCTTGATGTGTTAAAGTAGGCAAAATAAGCCCTGTCCGGGATTCATCTTTGTTATTATTCAACAAATCTTTATCAAAGTTTCAGAAATTAATGGCCATGTTGTAAACTTTCGCCTCTGTGAATTTGGTACAGGTCACATGACCCTGACTGGAGTTATCTCCCCTTGTAGGCAAAATTAGCTTTGTCCGGCCTAACTCCAGGGCAAACAACCTAGACATGGAGGGGTGGGGGGTATTCGTTAGCCTATGGCTTACAGTTCTAGTTGAAATTCTAGTTCTGTTCCGGTTGATTGCTGACAAGAACGGATCTACTGACCAGCGAAAAATGGGGCTGTTGCTTCACGACTGTATGCAGTTGCCAAGGCAACTAGGTGAAGTGGCAGCATTTGGTGGAAGCAATGTTGAACCTAGCGTGCGGAGTTGCTTCGAAAAGGTAAAGTGTAGGTCTTTGGTGAATTTAAGGTTTACCATGTTTCAGCAGAAACCCCGCGCACGAGGGTTGGGATGAAACGTTTTTACATGAATGTCCCCGATAGATGAGTTTCCCCCCACTTCAGTATAACAATATATAGTTATATAATATATAGTATTCATTCACCGGAAATCCTTTGTGAATAGTGAGAAAAAGTAGTTCCATATGCATACTTTTTTATCTTTGCCTTGGA